>NC_139042.1:659266-855245 GCF_965140915.1 Aythya marila
GTCTCCCGCCGCTGCCGCTGAGCCGCGGCGCCCTCTGGTGGCCGTGAGGGGGGGGTGAGAGGGCTGGGCGCGAGACGCGGCGCGGAAGCTAAGCAGGAGGGGCCGCGTGTGAAGCTTGGATGGGTGACCAGTGTGGGTGGAAGAGGGTACGGGACTGCTGTCCCCCCCCACCCCGCTCGCCCCCAGCCTTGTGGCTTCTCTGGGCAGGAACGGCCGGGGGGGGGGTCCTACAGGTGTGGGGGGACCCTCCTGCAGTGCCCAGTGCAGAGCAGAGGGGCAGGATCCCCTCCTGCGGCCCCGTGCAGCACAGGCCCCCCACAGCCCCCAGGGCCCCCAGCTGGCTCCCAGCACCAGGGCACGGGGATGGGGATGGGGATGGGGATGGGATGAGGATGGGATGGGATGGGGATGGGATGGGGATGGGATGGGATATAGGATGGGATGGGGATGGGATGGAGATAAGGAGGGGATGGGGATGGGAAGGGGATGGGATGGGATGGGATGGGGATGGAGATGAGATACAGATGGAGATGGAATGGGATGGGGATGGGAAAGAACAGGGATGGGGATGGGGATGGGATGGGATGGGGATGGAGAGGGGATTGGGATTGGGATGGGGATGAAATATAGATGGAGATGGGATGGGATGGGGATGGGTTAAGATATAGGATGGGATGGGGATGGGATAGGGGTGAGGATGGCTTGGGGATGGTGATGGTGATGAGGATGAGGATGGGGATGGGGATGGGGATGGGGATGGGGATGGGGATGGGGATGGGGATGAGGATGGGGTAGGATGTGACAGGGCCAGGATTCACGTTGGGACCCGAGACGGGGACGTGTCCACAGCATCCCCCAGGCGTGGGACCCCCCCCCCCCCTCCTCTCAGTGCCACCCAGCAGCCCCCCCCCTGCCCCATCCCTCCTCTGGGTGGCAGCAGGACCCCGCAGCGCCCTGCCCTGCTCCGGGGGGGGTCAATATAGGGGGGGGGGGTCAGGAAGGGGGGGGGGGGTGTTGCAAAAAGGGGGCGTTTGCCCCCCCCCGGGGGATCCCCCTTCCCCTCGCCGTTCCCACGCCCTCCTCCTGCCGTGCCCACGCCCCCCCCCAATTTATTTTTTTATTTTTTTATTTTTTTTTAATTTTTTTTCCCCAACCCCCCCCCCACCTCCCCAAAGCAGGAAGGAAGCGGCGGGGGCGGGCCGGGGCTCGGCGGCGGGAGGAAAGTTTTTTTTTTTTTTATTTTTTATTTTTTTTGTGTGTGTGTCGGGAGCTCTCGGGCCGCCCGCCCGGGGGGGCAGCGCAGAGCAGCCCCCTCCCCACCAAGCCAGCGCCATGCCCCGGGGTGAGTGCTGTGGGAAATTGGGGGGGGGGGGGGGAGATCGTGGGGGCGGCACCCCCCCGGACCCCCCGGCATCCAGGACCCCCCGGCGCCCCCGAAGGGGGGCGCCGGGGGGTCCTGGATGCCGGGGGGTCCGGGGGGGTGCCGCCGATTTGCGTCCCCTTGCAGCCCGCTGGGGGCACCCTTGGGTGCTGCCGCTCGCCCCCCGCCCCAATAGGGTCCCGCGGAGCCGCTCGCCCAGCCCCAGGTCCCGGCGGCTGCTGGAGACCCCAAAAAGGAGCCCCCAGCCCCTCTCTGGGGACGCTGTGGCACACGGGGGGGGGGGGGTTGTGGGGTCCTCCCCTCCTCTTCCTCGCGGCACCTGATGGGCCACACGCTGGGCACGAGGTCCCGGGGATGGTCTGCAGCACTGCAGAGCCCCCACATACCCCAAAAGGGACGGGGAGGTGTCCCCAACATCCCCATCCCCATCCCTCTATCCCCATCCCATCCCATATTCCCATCCCCATCCCAATCCCAATCCCATCCCATATCCCAATCCCATCCCATCCCATCCCCATCCCATCCCAATCCCATCCCATATCCCAATCCCATCCCATCCCAATCCCATCCCCATCCCAATCCCAATCCCATCCCATATCCCAATCCCATCCCATCCCCATCCCACAAGGCACAGAGCATTGCGATGATGTCCCCATCACTGTCCCCTTCTCCCCATCTCCCAAATGCCCCCCTGGTGCCTGTGTGATATTTGCAGTGCAAATCCCCCAAACGCACCGGGGGGGAGCAGGGTCTGGACCCCCCCTTGGGCTGCGCTCGGAAGCGCCGGGAGCAGGATGAGGAAATGGCTCGGGCAGGGCCTGCAGCCCGAAAACGGGGGAAACCCCAAATCCTTTTTCTCAGCACAGACGGTGTCGGTGCTACTGCAGTGGGGCCGGGCCCCCCCCGGGCTGTGGGGGAGCCGTGGGGAGGTTCCCATGGATTGGGGTCCCGGCACCCATCGCCCCGCTCCCCGCTCCCTGCGGCTCGGCCCCTGCGGGGCTCCCTGCTCCATGTTTTTGGGTTTGATGAGTTTCCTCTTTCTGGTAGCTGGGGTGGGGGCCGTGCAGTGGGGAAGGGGCTGCGGGGGGGTGCGGGGTGCTCTGCCCGTCCCCCGACAGCACCTATGGGTGCTGCAGGGTCAGGGAGCCCCCTCCAGGAGCCTTCTCCTCAGGGGAACCCACAAAGTCACGTTGCAGAGCGGGGCCCCCTTGGCACAGCGGCTGCGGCCGGGGGAACCCCGCTGTGGTGTCCGGCTGTCCGGGGCCGTCCGTCTGTCCGGGACAGGGTCGCTGCCGTGGGAAGGACCTCGGGGAGAGGTGGGCAGGGTGCACGGAGCATGGGGTGGGGTAAGGCAGGGGCTGTGCGCTGTGGGGTGCACGGTGTGGGGCGCACGGTGTGGGGCGCACGGCACGTGCCGTGGGGTGCAGCAGGGATTGCGGCTGTGGGGCGCACGGTGTGGGGCAGGTGGCAGCGTGGGTGTGGGGTGTGGGGTGTGGGGTGTGGGGTGTGGGGTGCAGTGCTGGGCTCTGTGGGGCCGTGCCGTGTCCCGCAGCCCCACGGGCGCCCTGCCCCGTGCGCCGGCTGCGCTCCCCCAGCGGAAAAACCCAGCGGGGGGGTGGGGGGGGGGACAGGGGGTGCCCCGGCTGCGAGGGATGGAGGGATGGAGGTTTTGCTTCCCTTTTCTGCTGAAGCCGAGATGAGTCGTTTCTCCCATCCCGGCGGGGGATGAATCACCCCCAGACCCCGCAGCCCCTCCCCGGCACCCCGCAGCCCGCCCGCGGTGGCCTGGTGGTGCCGAGCCCCCGCCGTGTCCCTGCTCTTCCTCTTCCTCTTCCTCTTCCTCTTCCTCCCCCGGTTTCCCCTCCTCCTGCCGGGCCGGGGCTGTGGGGGCCCCACGGGGCCGGGGCGGGGGTGTGGGGCTGGGCTGTGGGGCAGGGAAGGGGCCCCTCCTGCCACCCCCTGCCCCTCGTCCCCGGGTCGCGCACGAGGGCTGTTCCCAAAACCCGCTGCACCTCGTCTGCCCCATCCCATTGCCCCTGGAGCCCCCAGCAGGGTCTGTGACCCCAGGGCTGAGCAGGAATGGGGTGATCCCACCCCAAATGGGGTGATCCCACACCCTAATGGGGTGATCCCGCACCCTAATGGGGTGATCCCGCACCCATGGGGCAAAGCATGGCCAGCCCTGTCCCCAACAGCAACCATGGCCTTTTGGGGACAGCTGAGGCCAGCGTGGGGCTGGATTTGTGGGGTGTGTGCCATGGGGGCAGTGGGGATGCCCCCAAACCTTCCTGGCCTCAGCAGTGGGTGTCCTGGGGCCGGGGCATCCCGGGAAGCTGCGGGGGCACCGTGCCGTGACCGAGGCTCCCCGTGGGGTGAGAAGGGGTTAAGGAGCTGCCGACAGCAGTGGGGTTTGCCAGAGCTTCCCGGGAGAACAGAGCGGCCTTGTGCAGAGCGGGGCCGGGGTTGGGGACACGGCTGGGGACGGGTGGCCCCGGGCACCACGGGGCAGGAGCCGTGGGGCTGACGGAGCCCCGAGAGCCCCGGAGCGGGATGCTTGGGGACCGTGGTACAGCGGGGAGCAAGGTGCAGCCCCTGATCCCGTTTGGTGTGGGGTTTTGGGGTGGCTCCATCCCTCTGAGGATGAGCTGGGGCTCGGCAGGTGCCGCGGTGCCACACTCGGTGAGCCCCGTGCCCGCTGCCACCGTGCCTGCGGGTGCCCTTGCCGTGTCCCTGTCCCCGTCCCTGCACCCAGAGCCAGTCGTGCCCGTGGTGCCGGGGCTGTGTGGGGCCTTCACAGCCCCCGGGGGGCTGCGGGGACCCTTCCCACAGGGGCTGCCCCGTGGCTTGGCCACGTTCCCTGCGGTGGCGATGGTCTCAGGGGCACGGCCACTTCCACTCGGGCACTGCCCCTGCGGCCTCGCTGACTTTTCCAGGACAGGGACAGGGACAGGGACAGGGACACGTGTGGTTCCCATGATTGCCACCACGTCGGGATGTGTTGGGGGGCAGCACGGTGGTCCCATCACCAGGATCTGGCAGCGGTGGGACCGTCCCCGCTGCCCGAGGCGCTGTGCGGAGGAGCAGGGCCCCGGCCCCGCTGCTGCAGCCTCCTCCCGCGCACACCGGGGCCGGCTCCTGCCCATTTGTTCTCCTGCCAGCATTGTCCTCGGGCTCCGGCCGCTCTTCCCACCCGTGTCCGTCCCCTGGGTATTTACAGACCGCCAGCGGCTTCCTTGAGCCCCCCCCGGCCGCTCTCCGGATGGGTGTCCCCGGCCCCGTGCTGGGCAGAGCCCCCCCAGGTCCCCCCTGGGCACCCCCAGCCTGGTGCCGTGGGGTCCCGTGGGGTCCCGTGGGGTCCCCGCAGCAGGGCTGGGGTGTGCAGAGGGGGTCGGGAGGGGGCTGAGCCCTGCGTGGGGTCCAACCCGCAGGAACTGGGAACAGAGCTGGCTGCAGGAAGCCGCGCTTGTGCCGGCTCCTCTGTACTGAAAAGAGATTAAAAAACCCCAAACCGAGCCGGCCCCAGCGGCTCCTGCACGGGGTGGGGAACGCGGTGCACCCAGCACCCACACCCTGGGGAGCTCCCTAAAGCTGTGGGGTGGGGGGCGCGGGGCCGGGCCCGGAGCCAGGCAGGGCGGGGGGCACAGCGCAGCCGCCCCCGCGGGCAGGAAGCCGGTGTCAGCGCGGGAAGAGGAAGAGAGACTTCCCCATGGGGGGCAGGGGGCACGGCCCCGTTGCCTTTGCCCCAGCCGTGCTCAGCCCCCCCGGGACCCCCCCACCCAGCCACCGGGCAGCGTCGGGTCCCCATCCCCCTCGTTCCTCGTGGCCATGGCCCCGCTCCCTCCCCGTGGTGCCGGCACCGCGCGTGAGCCCCGCGTGAGCCTCGGTCCCCGACCGAGATAAATCCTCCCCCCAAGCAGCCCTCGGGGTCCTCGTCCCCGCTGATAGCGGGACCCTGCCCCCGGGAAGGGGGCTGCCGGCCCCCCGGTCCCGCAGGAAGGGCAGCAGGATGGGCAGCAGGATGCGGCCCTGATGGGAATCGCAGAGGGAGCCGGAGGAAGGCAAAGAGGGAAACGTGCGCCGGGGCTGGGGATAAACACAGCTGCTGGGGGCGGTGGTGGTGGCCTTACAGCGGGGCTGGTGGCACGGCACAGCACGGCACGGCATGGCATGGCATGGCACGGCATGGCACGGGGTGCTGCAGCACCCTGTGGAAGATGTGCTCCCCGGTGGCACATTTATCCCATGCCATTGGGACACGGATCTCCTTTGGGGTCTCTGAGCACCGCAGGGGCTGCCGGCTGCAGGCTGTGTCCCGTGGCCCCGCTCCCTGACCCCTTTTCCTCCCCCTGCCCCACAGGTTGCTGAGGGCCGACACGGGGGACGCCGAGGCCAGCGGGATGCAGAGCATCAAGTGCGTGGTGGTGGGCGACGGGGCGGTGGGGAAGACCTGCCTCCTCATCTGCTACACCACCAACGCCTTCCCCAAGGAGTACATCCCCACCGTCTTCGACAACTACAGCGCCCAGAACACGGTGGATGGCAGGACTATTAACTTAAACCTCTGGGACACGGCCGGCCAGGAGGAGTACGACCGCCTGCGGACGCTTTCCTACCCCCAGACCAACGTCTTCATCATCTGCTTCTCCATCGCCAGCCCGCCCTCCTACGAGAACGTCAAGCACAAGTGGTACCCCGAGGTGTGCCACCACTGCCCCAGCGTGCCCATCCTCCTCGTCGGCACCAAGAAGGATCTGAGGAACAACCCCGAGACCATGAAGAAGCTCAAGGAGCAGAACCAGGCGCCCATCACCACCCAGCAGGGAATCAGCCTCTCCAAGCAGATCCACGCCGTCAAGTACCTGGAGTGCTCCGCGCTCAACCAGGAGGGCATCAAGGATGTCTTCACGGAGGCGGTGCGAGCCGTGCTCAACCCCACCCCGGCCAAGCCCAAGAAGCCCTGCGTCCTCTTGTGAGGGGCAGCCCCGGGCGCAGCGCCAGCCCAGCCAGAGACGCTCCTGCCCCGGCCCCGCCGCTCCCCGGGCGCTGCCCAGCGCCGCAGGACCCTGCCAGCATCCCCCCGCTGCCCCAGCTCCGAGCACCCCCGGCTCCGAGCACCCCAGACCTGAGCACCCCCAGCTCTGAGCACCCCGGCTCCGAGCACCCCCAGCTCCCTCCAGACACCCCCAGCTCCAAGCATCCTCAGCTCAGAGCACCCCCAGCTCCTTCCAAACTCCTCCAGCTCCGAGCACCTTGGGTCTGAGCACCCCCAGCTCTGAGCCTACCCGTCTCCAAATACCCCTGGCTCCAAGCACCCCAGCTCAGAGCACCCCCAGCTCCGAGCAGCTCCAGCTCCGAGCACGCTGACTCTGAGCACCCCCAGCTCTGAGCCTACCCGTCTCCAAACACCCCTGGCTCCGAGCACCCCAGATCTGAGCATCCCCAGCTCCGAGCACCCCGACTCAGAGCACCCCCAGCTCCCTCCAGACACCCCCAGCTCTGAGCAGCTCCAGCTCCGAGCACGCTGACTCTGAGCACCCCCAGCTCCCTCCAAACACCCCCGGCTCTGAGCACCCCCAGCTCCAAGCACCCTGGCTCCGAGCACCCCCAGCTCCTTCCAAACCTCCCCCCAGCTCCGAGCACCCCCAGCTCCAGGCTCGCTGCCTCCCGTGGTGCTCAGCAGGGCCGAGGGCTGCCAGCCCCGAGCGGCACCGAGCACCCTGCACAACCTGCCCCGGGGCCGGCCGGGCTCCCTGCTGCCCCCCCTGGGGTCCTGCACCCCCTCCGGCCCCGTCCTCATCCCTGGCTGCCAGCGTTCGCTTTCGGGTGACACCTCTGCAGTGCCGGCACAGAGCAACGCTTCCTGAGAAGGGGATGCCCGGGGGAGCTGCACCCCCCCCCCGGCTCCTGCCTGGGCACCCAGCCCCACGGGGACCCCGCGGGTGCCCGGGGGTCCGTCCTGCTTGGGGGTCCCGGGGTGGGCTCAGCATCGCCGCTCCCCGCGCCCAGCACCGGCCCCGCTCCACCACAGGAGCCCGGCCCCGGCAAGAGCGGAGCTGGGGAGGCCCTGGGGAGGGTTTTGTGTCCCCCCCCCCAGGGCCCCGGTGACAAAGAACTGCAAATGGCAATGGGACCTGCCTGCCACGAGCCCCTCGCCGAGTTGCTTTTCTGTGAATAAAACCAGCCCTGCCCAGGCCCCCGCGCCTCCTGTGCTCTCCTGTGCGCTCCCAGCACCCCTGGAGCCGCCTGCTGGGGGGGACACGGGCGCTGACCCCAAAATCTGGGGTGTCCTGGGGGTGCTCCTGGGCTGGGGGGAGCCTGGGGTACCCTGCTATGGCCGGGCCTGCAGCCCAGGGCCCACACAGGGACAGCGCTGGGGGCCATGGGGACGTGGCAGGGGTGGGCACAGGGACACGGGATGGGGACGTTGCAGGGCACGGGGACGGGGGCACTGCAGATGATGGGTGAGGGGACACCACGCAGAACCACAGACTGCTTTGGGTCAGAAGGGACCTCAAAGCCCCCCCAATCCCACCCCCACTGCCCTGGTCAGGGCCTCCAGCCCCCAGCCCCAGCTGCCCAAAGCCCCATTCACCCCCTCCAAGCTCAGCACCGGAGCCCCCCACGCCCGGAGCCATCCCTGGGGGTGCTGGGGAGGGGGCTCGGGGCGCTGCCGGTGGCCGGATCCGTCCCTGGCAGGGCCCCGGCACACACGGTCCCTTGTCTGGCCGTGGGGCCGCAGCCAGGCCCCGCTGCAGGAAGGGCAGAGACCCGGCGGCCCCGCACAAGCCGCCTTTGTTCCCCGCCAGCTTCCTCGGCAGATCTGGGGGGGCCCCGGGGGCTTGGCGTGGGCGACGGTGCCCACAAGGCTGGGGGGGGGTGCCCACGTCCCCATCCTGTGCCGGGGGCACGTGCCGGCCGCCAGCCTCGCCGCAGCCCCTTGGGGATGGTGCAAAGCCCCCCCCCAACCTCACAGACCCCACAGAGCCCCCCGGGAGCCCCACGCACCCCATCCCCGTGTCCCCAGGGTGCTGCCCCCACGGGGACCCCAGGGCCGCAGCGGGGGGCTCCGTGCGCCTGGAGCTGCTGGGGCAGGGTCTGGCCATGGGGACCCCTGGAGGGGTCAGGGGGAGCGGGGCTGGGACAGGGCAGGGACCCAGGGACCCGGGGCAGGACGCGGAGCTGCAGCAGGACGCGGCCCTGCCCTGGCCCCGGGGCGCAGCGTGGGGATGAGCTCACGGGTTTGGGTTTTCCCCTCCTCGTCCCTGCTGCTGCATGAGGTCAGGGCCGTGCCGAGGCGTGGGCAGCCCCGGGGGAGCCCCAGGGCGGCGCAGAGGGGAGCCGAGGGCTGGCGGCTGAGCTGCGCCCCGGCCCTGCTGCCTGCACCCTGCCCCGAGCTGGATCAGCCCCACGTGGCTGTCCCACATCCCCTGCCCCATATCCCACGTCCCATGCCCCATATCTCACCTCCTGTGCCCCATATCCCACCTCCCGTGCCCCATTTCCCATATTCCGTGCCCCATATCCCACCTCCCATGCCCCATAACCCACATCCAGTGCCCCATATCCCACCTCCCATGCCCCATATCCCACGTCCCCCACCCCGTGACCGCCCAGCCCAGCCCTGCAGCATCTGCAGCCGCATCAGGTCCCCGGGGCTGGGCGGGGAGCGGAGCCTCCAGCTGCAGGAGGTCCCTGCCAGCAGCTCCCCCCCACCCCACGCCCCACCAGGGCTGCCCAGAGCATCCATCCTGCACCCAGCCCCGGCCCCACATCGCCTTGGGGTCCTGGGGTTGGTGGGGTGCCAGGGCTGTGCCGGGGGCTTGGGCACTTCCCTGTCCCCAAACAGCCGTGCCAACGTCCACGCGGGCACCGGAGCAGCTCCCGGCACAGCTGCAGGGAGCCGAGCCCCCAGCCAGCCCCGGGTGCAGGCGATGGATCTGGAGGTGAGGAGGAGGAGGAGGGAGGGCAGTGAGGAGGCAGAGAGCTCACAAAAATATTCAGTGCTTTATTTCATCCTCCAAACCAAGACAACACGCTGCTGGGAGGCGCCACGCCGCGCGCATGCAGGCGGAGGGATGGGTGGAACCCGGTGCAGGGCACGCACGGGTGGAGATGTTTAAGGGGTTTAAGGGGCTGCCCAGCCCTGCCAGGACCCCAACTGGGGCCCCTCCAGCTCAGCCCGGGGCAGCTTTGCCCCACAGCAGCACCGAGGGGCCTGGATCAGCCCCAGCCTCTGCAGCCTGTGCCCAGCTCTGCCCCGTTCACTCCGCTCAGTTCTGGGGGTGCGACCGGAGAGACGCGGGGTGGGGGCTCCCCTAAGCTTCGCAGCCCCCTCTGGGCCATGAGCCCTTGTTGGAGACGTTGGCCAAGGGTCCCCTGACAAAGTTCCCCCAGCCTGGAGGAGAAACCGTGAGGCCACCCAGCTGGAGTGGGGGCAGGGAAGGACCCCCCAAAGAACCAGGCAGCAGCCGCCCGACCCCTCGCCCGCCCTCCCCTGGGTCCCAAAACCAGCAGGGAGCTGGGGCAGGGAGCCTTGGCCATGCGGGTCCCCACACCCCCTGCATCTGAGAGCTCTGGCCACGGGCAGGGACCACGCACAGCACCAAGGCTGGAGCCCAGGACACGGAGACGTCTCCAGCAGCAGGGCACCGAGCACCACAGAGGGCAGGGGCTCGGCTTCATGTCCCTGCCACGGGGCCAGCACCTCTGCAGGACAGCCCTGGCTACCAGCAGGCACAAACCTCTTGCCCAGAGCCCCGCCGGGCAGGGGCTGCTCACTGCACCCAGGGCACGGCTCAGCACCGCTGCGGGGTGCCCGCGGCGTGCGGGGCCCGGCTAGAAGTGCTTGTCTTCCAGCATGGAGCTCACCACCAGCTCCTTGTTGCTGAAGTCCCAGAAGGCAGTCATGTGGAAGGCCATGTTGGAGAGGACAACCAGGTACTCCAGGAAAGCGAAGATGGTGTAAACTGGCAGGGGAAACACAGCGGGTTAGTGGGATGTCTCACGTGCCGCCCGGCAGCCGGATTTGCCCCCAATTTGCCCCCAAGAGCAGGGAGCTCTGGGGACAGCTCCCAGGGCTGCAGGGACACAGGGCAGGGGTCGGTGCCAGGCCTCTGCCAAGCACAGGGCAGAGGAGGGGAGGAGCAGGGTGGCTGGGCACCGTCCCGTGTGGGGGCTCTGCTGCTCCGAGCCAGGGTGACCCCGGCCCCTTCCCAAAATCCTGGCACAGCCGAGTGGCACAGAGCGCGGCCGGCACGTCCGTACCTCCGGGCCCGCAGTACCAGTTGTGGTGGAAGTAGACACACACGGCAAACGCGAAGGTGATGAAGGTGAAGAAGAAGAGCAGCTGCTTCCACTTGTACGACTTGCGCTCCTGGAAGAGACCGAGGGCACCTGCTCACAGCCTGGCCGCCCGCACGGCCCCGGTGCTGGATCCGGCCCCGTCACGGCGCACGCGGCACCGCAGGGACATGGGACATGGGCAGCCCCCTGCACCACACTGTGCCCTGGCACTGCCAGCGATTTGGGAATGGTTCCCACAGCAGAGCTCACACTGGCACCCAGGGAAGGGGCAACGGCACAACCAGACTTGGATCCTCCAGCCCCGGCAGTGGGGAATTCACCAGCGTGGGCAGCCGGTGCCGTGTGGGAGGCACCACACGAGCCGCAGCAGGGCTCGGGCACGCGTCCCTGGTGAGCACCAGCATCGGGGTGGGACCCAGGCGGAGGACACGGGGATGCCACCCACGGCCCCCCGGGCTGCCCTGGTTGTTATTCCTGCTGCTGAGTGGGAGGGGAATTTTCCTCTCGCCTGCTGTTTCACGTGAGGCAAAAACTCCATTTTCAGGGACTGCTGAGAGTAAGGAAAATTTAAATTGCCCCATCACACTTTCCATTACCCCACCGAAAGCGCGCCTGCAGGCTCAGCCCCGCCGCCCCGAGCACAAACAGGTTGCGGCGGGGAGGAAAACCCAGAGAGGAAGGGCGGCCTCGCGGTTACGTTTGCCATCTGGGGGCTCGGGGAGCTCAGCCCGGAGCTCCCCAATTCACCACGGCCGCTCTCCTTGTGCCGACCCGCAAGGGCGAGGGGCTGGGGGAGCGCTGGGGGCGCGCGGCGGTGCCAGCCGGTGGCAGGGCAGCAGGCAGCACGCGGGGCTGTGGCCGCGTTATGCAAAGTTTCACACCGGAAAAGCGGGTCACGGCACAGCCTTGTTTTCATCCAGGTCCCACGGCAGCGGAAACAGTCGCACGCTGCAGGCAGCGGTGGAGCCCCGCTCGTCTCAGCAAGGTGAGCGGCAGCGCCCCGCTCCTGGCTCCTGCGCTCTGCACCGCGCCCCGCGGCACCACAGCGCGCCGAGCTGCACCACAGCATGCTGAGCTGCGCCCCGCGGCGCTGCATCAAGCTGTACGGCACGCCGGGATGCTCCGCAGTGTGCTGCGCCTCGTGGCACCGTGCTGCACTGCATGGCAGCACGTGGCATTGCACTGCGCCTCGTGGCACCACACCGCACCTCATGGCACTGTGCTGCGCTGCATGGCAGCACGTGGCACCACAACACACCTCGTGGCACTGTGCTGCACCTCGTGACACCGTGGTGAACTGCTCCGTGCCACACCTCATGGCACCATGCTGCACTGCAAGGCAGCACATGGCACTGCACTGCACCTCGTGGCACCATGCTGTGTTGTACCTTGCTGTGCCTCGTGGCACCGCGCTGTGCTGCATGGCAGCACGTGGCATTGCAACACACCTCGTGGCACCACACCACACCTCGTGGCACCGTGCTGCACTGCACTGCACCTCATGGCATCATGCTGTGCTGCACGGCAGCATATGGCACTGCAACACACCTCGTGGCACTGTGCTGCTCCTCGTGACACCGTGGTGCTCTGCTCCGTGCCATATCTCATGGCACCATGCTGCACTGCATGGCAGCACATGGCACCGCACTGCACCTCGTGGCACCACACCAAACCTCGTGGCACCGTGCTGTGCTGCACCTTGTTGCACCCTGTGGCACCGTGCTGCACTGCAAGGCAGCACGTGGCATTGCACCACACCTCGTGGCACCACACTGCACCTCGTGGCACCGTGCTGTGCTGCACGGCAGCACGTGGCACCACAACACACCTCGTGGCACTGTGCTGCTCCTCGTGGCACTGTGTTGCGCTGCATGGCAGCACAGGGCACTGCACCACACCTTGTGGCACTGCACCACACTGCACCTCGTGGCACTGCACCGCACCTCATGGCACTGTCCTGCACTGCACCATGCTGCACCTCGTGGCACCGTGCTGTGCTGCACCTTGTTGCACCTTGTGACACCGTGCTGCACTGCATGGCAGCACGTGGCATTGCACCACACCTCGTGGCACCACACTGCACCTCGTGGCACCGTGCTGTGCTGCACCAGGGCACTGCACCACGTCTCATGGCACCTCACTGCACCTCATGACACCGTGCTGCACTGCACCACATCCAGTGCACTGCCCTGCAGCTGGTGGTGCCACGCTGCACCCCGTGGCACCACGCAGCTCTGAGCTGCTCCACCTTCATGCACCGCGTCACGCAGCACCTCCCCCAGCCCCTGACAGCTCCATGCCCCCAGCCCCAGACAAGCCCTGCAGGAAGCCGCTGCGTGCAGCAGGATCACGGCGCTGCCAGGTTCCTTCAAGTGCCCCCAGGACTTGGTGGCCAAGAGCTGGGACAGGAACGGCACAGAGCTGTGGGGTACGGGGCCGAGCTGCGCGTGCCCTGGCACCGAGGATTAATTCTGCCCCGGGCAGCACCTAATTAGCTGTTTTCCTCTATAATCCTTCCTCGGGATGGGCTCAGCCCAGAGTCTCACC
Source organism: Aythya marila (assembly GCF_965140915.1). NCBI lineage: Eukaryota > Metazoa > Chordata > Aves > Anseriformes > Anatidae > Aythya > Aythya marila. The sequence continues at coordinate 672,498 of NC_139042.1, forward strand.
CCCCTGCTGCCGGGAAAAGCCAAGCTAAGCCGCGGGGCAGATGGCTGTGCAGGGTGGGGGGGGCCCAGGCAGCACCAGGGGTGGTGCAGGGGCTCCAAGCAGGAGCCTGAGGCAGCCCCCAGGGCTGCAGGTGGGTGACCAGAGGGACAAGGCAGTCCCAGGGACATGGGACGGGCTCGGGATATGTGCTGGCCATGGAGACCACTGTCCCTGTCCCGGCACGGTGCGGTGCAGTGCATTGATGGAAACTGGGAGTTTGTGCTTCCTGGTGGACCCAGTCCCCGACCCCTGCACGCTGCTCCTCATGCACACAGCCCCCCGAGGCAGCCCCGCTGCACTGGGACACGCGTCTGGCCCAGCAAACCACAGGCACGTTATATTTAGAGCCGCCGCTTGCAGGCTCTGCGCTGCAGCACGCTGCCCCGTGCACGCGAAGGTGAGTCAGGAGCAGGAGGCAGAGGGAGGGGGACAGGAGGACAAAACGCCACCGGCTGCAGCCACCAGCACGGAGGGGCCTGGCCCCGTGCCCTGCGCCCCATGCGGAGCCCACGGACAGCCCCCAGCCGCCCCTTCCCCCTGGGGAGAGCCCCGCACCACGAGCCCTGGCTACGGGGCTGCGGGACGGGCAGCAGGAGGCACGGAGCCTGCCTGCTCCTCCACCACCTCCAGGGAGCATCCCCGCGGGGTTTATGCCTCAGTGCCCCAAGGGACGTGCCACAGGAGGGCACAGGTGGCTGGGTTCAGAGCACCCCACGCGCAGACCAGGTGCCAGACCCAGCCGCATCCCACGCAGGGGGCTCGGGCTTTCCAGAGACCCCCTGTGCGCTGGGAGCCCTTCCCGGGGGCTACGTGCTGCACCCCAGCCCCGCTGGCCCCCAGAGCACTTCTGGCTTCCCTGCGGTGACCGCGGAGCCGAGCGGCTCCAGCGGGGCGAGCTGAGCACCGGGATATTTATAGCGGCCTCGTGCGAGCCACCGCCGCGGGGCTGCTGGCGAGGAGCTGGGCTGAAACCACGCGTGCTCACGGGCCCTGCTCACAGCTCGGCTCCTGAGGGGCTGGCAGCTCGGCACGGCTTGGCACAGCTTGGCACAGAGGCATGGCACGGAGGGACAGCGCGGCACAGCCCCAGCGCCCGGCCACCGCGCGCGTGCATGCGTGTCTCCGGGCCGGGACGCAGACGAGGGTGACGCCAGCTGCCGGGGAAGAGGAGAAATGTGTTTGCAAACAAGAAGTGAAACCCGGCTGCCTGGCTGCGCTGCTCCCCGTGGCACGGGGCTGCGGGGGCCTGCAGCTGGCCCGGAGCTGGGGCTGAGCTGGGGAGCACCAGCAGCGATGTGCGCAGGGCTCAGCGCCGTGCTCTGTGCGCCCAGCCCCGTGCTGGGGGCTCTCTGTGTTCCTTCCCCCCCCGAGCTCCCATCTGTTGCCCCTTCCCCTCCTCCTCCCTGCCCGATTTCCTTTCCCCCCCCCCTCCCGCAGAGCTTTATTTTCCTTTCTCTCGCTCTTTGCAGCTGGAAGCCGTGAGCACTTCCCCATTAGCAGCAAGTTCCCCAGCACCTTCCTGCCCTTGCAGTTGCAACACGAGCCCTGGGGAGCGCGAGGCTTTTGCAACCCCGGTTCCTGTCACACACGTGCTCACGCTGAAACCCCAGCGCAGCCCGGCAGCTTTGGGGCCTCCAAAGGGCCCCGGTGACTCCGTGCTGTGGCTCTGCGCCCTCCTGCGGGATGGGATGGGTTGGGAACCCAGCCCAAAACGGCCCCAAATGCAGCCCTGGCAAACCCAAGCTGGGTCGGGGAGCTCTGGTGGCCATGGCACAGGGCAGCCGTGCAGAACTGCCCCAAATTCTCCCATTCCTGGGGGCTGTTGGAAGTTCCCCCAAGGACCCCACGACTTCAGGGTGCAGGATCTGCTCCTGCTGCAGGGCTGGGGGATGGCAGAGGTGACCAAATCACCCCACGACCCACGTGAAACGAGCCGGAGCCTGGCTCCGAGGCAGCACCAGGGCCGTTCCCAGACAGCCCTGGCTTCCCCTGCGAGCAGACACAGCCCGTGCTCTCCCCTAAAATAACCCCACAAGGTTCCCAGCTCAGCAATCTGCCCAGGTCAGCAGCTGCCACACTTCTCCCTGCTGGGCCGGGCAGTTCCCACTGGCACTGGCGAGGAGGATGTGGCACCGCAGCGTCCCCCGGCACGGCCCCGTGCCCCCTTTGTGGCCCCGAGCACAGCCCCCAGACCCACAATGGGGCCACGGGACGAGCCCAGGGGACTCGAGCAGCAGGACAAACCCCATTTTTGCCTGGCAAAAAGGTGGGGGAGGACACAGGAGCACGGCTCACAGCAGCACCTCCAGCCCGGCTGTGTTTTGGGGGTGCTGACGGGGCACCGGAGCCGCCCTGCAGAGGGGCAGCTCCCTGGGGAGGCCTCCCCCAGCCACGGGCTCCATCCTGGTCCCGCTGCTTCCAGAAAGGTTTATTTAATGTGGGAGCTTTTCCGTCGCACACGCACTTTCTTTTTCAGAGGACCTCGCTCCCCGGGCGACAGCACCATCTGCTGACAGGCGGCCCCATCAAAACCAGCCCGGGCTCGGGGCCAGGTTTCCTGGGGTCCTGGGCTGTGCTGCCCCTGCACCCACAGCTCTGGGGCTGGCTGAGCACCTTGTGACAAGCTCCAAGTCCCATCCTGCCCAGGCTGAGAGCGTGGGGCCTCTCACAACCAAAACAGAGCCGCTGGGTGCTGCCCCACACTGCTCGGGCAGCTCCTCTCCATCCCAGCGCAGCCGATGCCGGGGCACCTCCAGGTCCCCCTGCTTCAAGCCCTGCTCCAGGGGGGCCACCCGGGGCTGCTCGCACATGTCCCTGGTGCTGTACTGGGTGCTCACACCAAGCCCCGACCCCGTGTGCTGAGCCCTGCAGCACCGGGGAGGGGGCGAGCAGCCGCCTCACCCCCCGCGGCGCACAGAGCCTGCGGGTGCAGGGTGCTCCCCACAGCTCCCAGCCCCTTCAGATGCAGGGAACAGGGGGTGCAGCCGTGTGGGGAGGGCTCTGGGCAGAAAGGAGACCCCGTGCTCGCTGTGCCAGCCTCCTGGCAAGGAGAGGAATGGCCCCGGGGTGACACAGCCGGGGGACAACCCGCATGCAGCAGTGCTGCCAGACGGCAGCGGGGCACCTCGGGCTGCCACCAGGACTTTGGTCCCCACGTTTCCCAGCACAAAGTGCAGAGACACCCCAGGGATCAGCAGAACAAGCCGGCTGCCTGCTGGCAGGTCGCTCGCCCTCACCCTCCTGCAGCAGCACTGCCGTGTGTGGCAGGGACAGGAGGGACAGCAGCGCCCTGCCCGCTGCGGCACGGCCAGCTGTGCCAAAAGGCAGCGAGTGCGAGCTCCAGCGTGGCACGGGAACGGCCACCGGGCTCACAGCCTGCACCCAAACTGGTGTTCCTGCAAGCCAACAGCAGGATGAGCACTGCTGCTGATGCACCATGAGCTGGGCTTGGTGCTATGGAGCTGTAATGCCCATGGGCACACGCACCCCGTCGGCACGTGCTGCTCGGGGAGCCCTCATCTGAGCTGCAGGACTGCGAGGGAGAGGCGCAGGGGGTGCAAAAACAAGGAAAGCAAAAAAAAAAAAAAGATGAAATAGAGGAAGCTACTGGGAAGCCACCCCCTGTCCCACCCCCAGGCCACGAGCACGGCGAAGCCACCGGGCTTGGCAAACCACCGCCGTGCCCACAGAGCTACAGCTGCAGCCTCCTGCCTGTTCCCAGCCCGGGCAGCAGCAGCCTGTGGCCCCCCGGCCCCGTGGCACGCTGTGGAGCAGACAGGGCACCACACAGAGCCACGAGCCGGGCTCTCTGCCTGGCCAGTGGGACCCCAACCCCTCAAACAAGACCCACAGCCACCCTGCTCAGCAGGACAGACAGACAGGAGCGCTCGGGGCAGCTCCTCCCTGGAGCAGGAGGTTTGCACGGTGCCTGCGTCCCGCTGCTGCAGCCGCCCCCATTTGCGGGGGCACCGCACCCCACAGGGCCCCAAATGGGCACCCGGGGGACAGGGCAGACCCCAGGGACACGGGGACAGGGGCTGGGATTCCAGGTGTCAGCTCCAGGTGGAAACGAGAGAGCAGGAATTAAGGACATTCCTCTGTGCTTTGTTTGGGTAAATTGGACCAAATCGCGGATTTTGGTGACCGCCTGACCTCCAGCCCCTCTCGCTCCAACATTGTGGGTTTTCCCACCCCGTTGGGGTTATTTCAAAGCGAGGTAGAGGTTGAAGCCCTGCCACCGCCAGCCGAGAGCCCCGGCCCCGAGCAGAGAAGAAAGGAAAAGTGTCTGTACCTCGGGACTTACTGTGTGTTTCTTAGTCATCCTCCAGAGGATGCACGTCAGGAGCATGTGGCCCAGGGCCGACGTGATGAAGACGATGAAGGCATTTTCGTGGATTGCTGAATCAACGAGACAACAGGGTTCCTGTTACAGCCGGGCAGGGAAGCGAGCTGGGAGCACAGGGGGAAGGGACAGGCTTTGGGACCAGCCCCGGGGATGCTGCGCCAGGGCACGGAGTCTTCACGGCTCCACGCCAGCCGTGCAGAGAAGGGGGAGGGAGAGCCCAGCTACCCCAGGTGACTTTTTAAAGAAGTGTTTCTATTAAAAAAAAAAATAATAAAAAGTTTCCCAGCCTTTTCTCCAGGAACCGAGCCCACCGGCTGAGCTCACAGCCGAGACCCCCAGCCATAAAGCAGGTCCCCCCCCCACCTTCCCTCTCACCCCAGGGGACGGGGAGCAGCGTGGGGAAGGAGCCCTTGGAGGTGGCCAAGCTCCTGCCCTCCTCCTGCAGCTCCGAAGCTCTCCCTACAGACCTGAGGAGCTGCCACGAGGAGCTGCGAGGCTGGGCTGGCCCCAGCTTTCAGCGCAGCTTCTGCCCTTCCTCCTCCTCCTCCTCCTCCTCCCCCCAGGACCACAGACCCCCACCCACCAGGTTTCCATCCAGCTGCCCCGGAGCACACGGAGCTGTTGGTGAGCTCACCCCCAGCCCCGTGCTGAGCCCCCCAGGAGCAGCAAACACCCAGAAACAGGACTGGAGGATGGGGCTGCTCGAACCCTGCTGCAGCGGGGGGCATCCTGGAGCACCCAGGGGACGTCCTCGGGCTCCTTCCTCGGCCCTGAGCCCACGGGCTCCCTGCTGAAGGCGCAGGTTAAGCCTACAAGTGCCTGGCTGCTGGGAAATTTATGGGGCTGACATCCAGCAGGCAAGAGAGGGCCCCAGGACGGGCTGCCCCGGGCACAGCTCCTGGGTGAGGAGCAGAGGAATCAACCTCTGGGCTGCAAAACACAGGGCAGCGAGCAGGGAAATGGGCTCACACCGAGCCGCCTGCTGTCCCTGCAGCCCCAAGCGCTGCGGTTGCTGCACTGGCTGCCGGGCTTTGCACCACAGCCGGGTGGGCAATGGCTCCAAAGAGCCACCCGGTGAGGAACCAGAACCCGCAGGGCTCCGTCCTGTGCCCCGGCACAGCAGCAGGCACAGCGAGCCCCAGCCGTGCTGTTTTTTCCTCTACAACAGCTCCACCTCGCTGACCCACCACGAGCCCTCGTGCACCCAGCAGCTGCTGGTGCCGCCGGCTTTCAGATTCGTTTCTGATCAGACCGTGTGGGGAAAAAAAAGAGTTTTCCTTTCCCTTCCCTTCCTGAGCGGCGTTTCCTAGCCTCGCACGGTCCCATTTTGTGCTGATTCAACCCGAAAGGCTCTGGCTTTGCCCTGAGGCTGACTCAGGGAGTTTCGCCCAGGCATTTTTGGTGGGAGGGTGCTGGAAGTGCTGCTACAAGAAACTCAGGCTGGAGGCCGGCTCGGAGCCAAAGTTCAGGCGTGGAGGCAGCGCTGGGAGCAGCAGCAGGCGTTGGCCTCTCTCTGCCCAGCCGTGACGAGAAGCGGCCAGCAGTGACAAAAACCCAGCCTGAAAACTCATCAGCCCCAAGAATTTCAGGAAGAACAGGGCTCTCTGTATGCTGGGGTAACCTCCACGTCCCAACCCCAACATTTAGGAATCCTCCTCCTTCTCCCACCTCCGTTTCTCCAAGATACAGACCCTGGAAGCGCCCTCGGGACGCAGGGCCCGTGAGGGAGGAGGCACCCACCGTAGTTCTCGGAGGAGGACACGTAGGTGAGCACGAGCAGGGCGAAGTTCTCCAGCAGGTTGAGCAGCAGGTTGAAGTGGCAGAGGCGCGGGTAGCGGGGGTGGGAGCAGTGGCAGCTCTGGTAGTGGTTCCAGTAGGCCACGGCCACCAGGAAGCGGGGCGCCGAGTGCAGCCCGATGCAGAGGCGCCAGACGTAGCGCTGCGGGGTCTCGCCCCCGATGGCCGCGCTGATGGAGGGCAGGTAGTTGGGGACCTGGAGGGGGACACGGCGGCTCAGGGAGGTGCGGGGAGCCAGGAGGGGCAGCACCCAGCCCCGAGACCCCCTCGGGAGGGAATTGCTTCATCCTGTCCTCCAGGTGCTCTCCTGCTGCCCTCTGCTCCTGCTCCTGGCTCTCTCGGGAGGTTTCTTGGGGTCCCAGGGTGTAACAGGCCAGCCCCTGGCTCTGACACCTCCCCACCCACCACACACCAGTCTGTTGGACTTACTGGTCCTCCCAACACCCTTTCCTTGGACACCAGCATTGGAGAGAAGCCTGCCCGTGGCTCCAGAGCCCCCCACGGGGCCCCCACGTAGCCCCCTCTACACCTAAACATCTTTTAGAGACCTCCAGGGATGGGGACTCCACCACTTCCCTGGGCAGCCCATCCCAGTGCCTCACAACCCTTTTAGTAAAGAAGTTCTTCCTAACATCCAACCCAAACCTCACCTTGTGCAACTTCAGCCCATTCCCCCTCGTCCTGTCACCAGGCACGTGGGAGAACAGACCAACCCCCACCTCACTACAGCCTCCTGTAAGGTACCTATAAGGTACCTTATGGACCTACAGGGTACCTATAAGGTATCTATAAGGCACCTTAAAGACCCACAGGGTATGTATAAGGTACCTTAAGGACTGCTAGGGTACCTATACGGTACGTATAAGATATCTTAAGGACCTATAGGATACCTATAAGGTACCTGTAAGGTACCTTAAGGACCTATAGAGTACCTAAAAGGTACCTTAAGGACTTATACAGTACCTATAAGGTACCTTTAGGACCTATGGTGTACCTATATGGTACCTATAAGGTATCTTAAGGACCTATACGGTACCTGTGAGGTACCTTAAGGACCTACAGGATACCTATATGGTACTTATAAGGTACCTTAAGGACTTATAGAATACCTATAAGGTACCTTTAGGACCTATAGGGTACCTATAGAGTACCTGTGAGGTACCTTAAGGACCTATAGGGTACTTATAAGGTACCTTAAGGATCTATAGGGTACCTATAAGGTACCTTAAGGACTTAAAGGGTACATATAAGGTACCTTAAGGGCCTACAAAGTACGTGTAGGGTACCTATAAATACCTACACTTTACCTACATTATACCTACACTTTATGGGTACCTGTAGTGTACCCATAAAATACGTTAAGGACTTACAGGATACCTACAAGGTACCTTAGGGACCTATAGGGTACCTATGAGGTACCTTAGGAATCTATAGGGTACCTATAGGGTACCTATATGGTCCTTGTAAGGTACCTTAAGGACCTATGGTGTACCTATAAGGTACCTTAGGGACCTATAGGGTACCTATGAGGTACCTTATGGACCTATAGGGTGCCTGTGAGGTACCTTAGGGTACACCTAAGGTCCTGGCACCCCAGGGCCATGCAGCCCCCCCGTGGATCGGCGGCGCTCACCCCGCAGTGCGTGGCCGTGGTCTCCTGGAAGTGGAAGAGCAGGGACCAGGTGACGCAGAAGAGGAAGCCGAAGAGGGGGCAGCACACGGTGCCCACGGCCAGCCTGGTGAAGGGCAGCCGCAGCAGGATCCCGTCCCGGTCCAGGGGCAGCGGAACCTGCAGCATGCTGCCGGGCCTGCAGCACCGGCACCAGACCCCATTACTGCATCCCCATCACCAGACCCCATTACCGGTTCCCCACTACCAGCCCCCCATTCCTGCACCCCCTGGTTCCCACACCCCTGTTACTGGCCCCCCATTACCGCACCCCCATTACCAGCCCCCCATTACCACACCCCCCCGTTACCATAACCCCATTCCCGCACCCCCATCACCAGACCCCATTACCAGCCCCCCGTTACCGCACCCCCTGGTTCCCGCACCCCTGTTACCAGCTCTCCATTATTGACCCCCCATTACCACACCCCCATTACTGGTTCCCCATTACTGGTCCCCCATTATTGACCCCCCATTACTGCACCCCCCCGTTACCGTAACCCTATTCCCACACCCCCATCACCAGTTCCCCATTCCTACACCCCCATTAGCGGCCCCCCGTTACCATTTACCCCTGTTCCCGGTCCCCCATTCCCAGCTCCCTGTCACTGCACCCCCATTACCGGTCCCCCATTCCCACACCCCCCGTTCCCGCACCCCCCTGTTCCTGGCGTCCCGTTCCTGCACCCCCCAGTTCCCGCACCCCAGTCACCAGCCCCCTTTTCCCACACCCCTGTTACTGGCTCCCTGTTACTGGCCCCCTGTTCCTGCACCCCCTGTTCCCGCATCCCCATCACCAGACCCCATTACCAGTTCCCTGTTCCCAGCCCCCCGTTCCTGCACCCCCCGGTTCCCACACCCCTGTTACTGGCCCCCCGTTACCATACCCCTGTTCCCGGTCCCCCATTCCCACACCCCCCATTCCTGCACCCCTGTTACCAGCTCCCCATTACCAGACCCCCGTTATTGACCCCCCCTTACCACACCCCCTGCTACCATAACCCCGTTCCTGCACTCCCATCACCAGACCCCCATTACCAGCCCCCCATTCCTGCACCCCCCGGTTCCTGCACCCCCATTACTGGCCCCCCATTGCCATCCTCCTGTTCCTGGCTCCCCATCACCGGCCCCTTGTCACTGCACCCCCATTCCCAGCCCCCATTCCCACATTCCCCATTCCCACACCCCCCGTTCCTGGCGCCCTGTTCCCATACCCCCCCCGTTCCTGCACCCCCATTCCTGCACCCCTGTTACCAGCTCCCCATTACCGGCCCCCCATTACCGAAACCCCCCGTTACCATAACCTCATTCCCACACCCCCATCACCAGACCCCATTACCAGTTCCCCGTTACCAGCCCCCCGTTCGTGCACCCCCCGGTTCCCACACCCCCGTTACCGGTCCCCCATTACCATTTACCCCTGTTCCCAGTCCCCCATTCCCACACACCCCATTACCGGCTCCCCAACACTGCACCCCCGTTCCCGGCCCCCCATTCCCACACCCCCCGTTCCCGCACCCCCTGTTCCTGGCTCCCTGTTCCTACACCCCCCATTCCTGCACCCCAGTCACCAGCCCCCCGCTCCGGTCCCCCTTTTCCCGTACCCCCGTTACCGGCTCCCCATTCCCATCCCCCCATTCCCGCCCCCCCCGTCCCGGTCCCCCCATTCCCGTCCCCCCCCCGCCCCCGCCCCTCCCCCCCGCACCTTCCCCGCGCCCCCTCCGCGCCGCTCCGCGCCCGGCCCCGCCCCTTCTGGAGCCCCCGCCCCCTCCGCTCTCTGATTGGTCTCCCCCCGCAGAAGCCCCGCCCCCTCCGCCTCGGCCGTGGCGCAGCGCGGCGGGGGGGGTGTTCTGGACCCTTCCGCGGCGCCGGCCCCGCCCCTTGGCGGCGCGAGCCAATCGGCGCTGGGGAGGGGGGCGGGCGCGCGGGCGCCCCCTCGACCAATCGAATCGAACCCCCGCCCCTTTCCCCCAGGGGGCGCCCGGCTTTCGACCAATCGGCGGCGGGCGCGCGGGGGGGGGGGCGGGGCCGGCCAATGGGGCGCGGCGCGGGGGCTGCTGGGAGGCGCGCGCGGAGCGGGCTGTGACGCAGCTTCCTCCCTGCGGGCCTCCCTCCTCCGGCGGGCGGCGGCGGCGGCGCGGAGAGGCCTGGGCGGGCCCGGCCCCTCCCGGCGGTGAGCGGGGGGCGGGGGGGGGGAGCACCGGGACGGGGAGGGGCTGGGGGGGAGCCGGGGGGGCTCCGGGGGACGGGGGAGGCCGCGAGGGGCCTGGGGGGGCCGAACGGGGCCGAACGGGGCCTGGGGGGGGGGGCACGGGGCTGAGGGGGCCGGGTTCAGGGCCTAGGGGTGGCGCGGGGCTGTGGTGGGCTGGGGGTAATGAGGTGGCGTTAATTAGCTGGGGATAATTAGCTGGGGTTAATTGCGTGGTGAGGCTCCGCCGTGGGATTGGGGCTCGGTATTGGGGGGCAGCGAGCCCCGGGGGGGGTGTGAGGGGCTCGCAGCCCCGGCCCGGGCCTGCCCATGGGGGCGATGAGGGGGGCGCGGGGCAGCCCCATCGCGGCGGGGCCGTGTGGCGGTGCCTCCTTTGCTGACAGCGCTGGGGAGGTGTTGGCTGCCAAACGGTTGGGGTTTGGGGGAGCCCAAAGTACCGGGGAATGGTCCTGCGAGAGTTTAGCGCGTTGCTACGGAACGGAGCTACCCCGCTGTGGCTCGAAGCGCGTTGTAAACACGAGCGGTGCCCACCGAGCCTTGCGCTTTGGTGTGGGGGAAACCCGAGAGGTCTGCGCTGCCCCCTCCTAGCCGATCCTGCCGGTGCTGAAAGCCTTTTTCGATGTCATAGTGGTGCTGCCGGTGATGGAACAATGGCTACCCCCTACGGAAAGGGGATGCAGGTTTCTCTGCACTGGAGTATGACTGCTGTGATTTTATTTTGGCTCTGTTTTTTTTATGAAAAAGGTCTGGCATCATGTTTGTACATGCAGGAAAGGTTGGAGCATGGTGGTGTTACCAAATGTATCTGTAAATAAGTGGCACGTGCAGTGCGGGAGGATGGGGCCTTGCCTGAACGGCATAAAGCCCCAGCCAGCAGCTAACTTAGAGACCTGTTCGGGAACTTCAGACAGTCTCAGTGCAGCCCAGTGAGCAGTAAAAGAGAAGCTGAGGGGAGCCCTGTTCATGTAGGTCTTGTGCAGGGCATTTCCACTTCGTGCTGTGAGTGGAGGGGCTGGGATGTAGGGCTGAAAGGGCAGCTCCTTAGGGAAACCTTGGTGCCCGCAGCGCAGCCCCTGTGTGTGTTTGACAGAGGCTGTTTGATGGGGTGGGCTGCCAGGCCTGCAGGTGTCTGAGCAAAATCACGTGTGAGTTGCCTGGTGCAGGTCAGATAGAGTGGGAATGTGGGGATTGCTGTTCCTGATAGAGGCTCAGGAGGGTTTTGTTGGGAGCACAGCTTCGTTTGTTAGTTACTTCAGCAGGTAACACATGCATGAAATGTAGTGAAGGACAGAGGGAAGTTGCTGCTGAACTATTAGTGTTGTGTCTCCTAGGGCTGTGACTGTTTTAAAGTTAGTGTGACAAAAGTCATGCCTTCATGTGTCTGGGGGCTTGAGTATTCAAATTATTTGCTGACATCAATAGCGAGGAAGATGAAAAATGGGTTTTCACAGTAAGCTTTAAATAAAACTGAATTCTTCTTTCTAGGTTTAGATAAAGGAAACTCAGATACATACTGAAGATGTTCAACAAATCCTTCGGAACTCCGTTTGGAGGCAGCACTGGCTTTGGGACAACTTCAACATTTGGACAAAGTAAGTCCTACGTCTAAACTTGGAGTCTGGTTTTCCCTTGCTTTGTGCGTTTTTTCACGGAGGTGCAGCTAGAGATTCACGTGGGGGGGTGACTTTGTGCGTGATGGACACGGAGTGCTGCTGGGCTGCCCAGCTCGCTTGCTTTGCTCCTGAATCGGGTTCAGGAGTCCCAGGGCTCTCAGCTAGCACAAGCTTTTAACTTCAGCAGCCACCAGAATTCCACGTACGGGTGATAAAACTTCCCCTTATAAAAGGAGAAACTCGGAAGCCAGGTGAAGGCAGTCTTGTGGGGTTGGGGGCAAGTCCTTCAATCAGGATGGGAACACATTGGGAAGGTTTGGAAGGAAAAAGCATGTAACCTGAGGAGTTTTCTGGAGGTGCACGTTATAAGTATCACAGCGAGGTGGGTTTGGCCGTTAAAGCAGGCTGTACATCACCACATCTGTCTTGTTGGGGGGGAAACAAACTCGTCAGTTCTGTTACGGGCTTTTTTGCCTTGCTCCCAAGTGCCGTGACGAGCGGTGGAGAGCTTGCAGGGTGGCACAGAGCTGGGTGTCTGTGCCTCGCGTCGCAGTGGCTGGCTCAAGGCTTCAGCCTTTTGCTGCTCTGGCTGTGCAAGTGCTAAGCGTGCCCCTTCACTAGTGCACAGTCAGGCACAGACTTCTTTTTGGAAGTGAGGACAGTGACAGTGTTCACTGCACGTTCAGAATATGCTTTCATCTAAACCGTGTCACTGATATTTCAGATGCTGGCTTTGGTACTACGAGTGGAGGAGCGTTTGGCACCTCAGCCTTCGGGTCGAACAACAACACTGGAGGCCTCTTCGGCAGCACACAGACAAAGCCAGGTATTGCAGCAGTGTTACAGCTGTAGTGCAAATCCTCTCCTGAAAGAAGGAAGTAACTTAAAACCAAAACATAGCAACAACAAAAAACCCCAGCAGCTAATGACTGCAAATAATTAACAGCTTGTTTCTGTCTTCAGGAGGGTTGTTTGGTTCGACGACGTTTAACCAGCCGGCCACCTCCTCCACGAGTACTGGCTTTGGGTTTGGGACATCAACGGGGACGTCAAACAGCCTGTTTGGCACCACCAGCACCGGTGGAGGGCTCTTCTCATCCCAGAGCAATGCCTTTGCGCAGAACAAGCCCGCTGGCTTCGGAAGTGAGTAGAGCTGCTGCGTCTCCTAACTGTTGAGTGAGACGTGCAGAACGCTGGGTATAAGTGGGGATCAGATACAAGTGTTAATGTGAGGTTTCAGCATGTTTTTCTTGTGTAGTTTCTCTTCCTTTTCTTCCAGAGGGTGTGGTTATGTTACTGTGACCCGTGGTAGCCAGATGTGAAGCTGCTTAGCTCAAAATTCATGGCTAAAATGGCAGCTACAGATTTTGTAGCCTGTTTGGTAGTCAACTGGTACTTTCCATTCTCAAATGTCCTTTGGCTCTGCTTGATCTTAGCTTTTTATTCTGCTTTCTGCAGGGCAGTTGTGGTTGATTCTGCTTCTGCCACTGCGATGTTTGAAATGCTTCTTAAACTCTACCGTAATTTCCTGAAGCAGAAACAACAACTTGCAGACACTTTTGAGAAGAGAAATAGAAACTTCACTGTTTCCCTTTGTGCACATCATTTCCTTAGTGGTGTTGTCAGGAAGAGGATGGAACTGGCTGCTGTGGTTATTGTAGTATTTCTTGGGGTGATGAGTTGGGGGCTAATCTGTCATGCGTTGACAGGCTACACGTTTCCAGTACTGCTCGATTTTTTTTAACAGTTTCTTCCATTTCCAAAATGCTTTCTAATTTGAATAGAGCATTTGACTTCCAGTTTTAAAATTAAAGTTTGTCCTTGTACTGATCTTCTTTTTATTTTTTTTAAAGACTTTGGAACAAGCACCAGCAGTGGCGGCCTCTTTGGAACCACAAACACAACTTCCAATCCTTTTGGGAGTACATCTGGCTCTCTCTTTGGCCCAACTAGTTTCACTGCTGCTCCAACTGGCACAACCATTAAGTTCAATGTAAGTTCTGTTTTTCCTTCTTAATCCAGCCTGTTTACTATAGGAAATGTTACGTTTTGCAGTTCTTTGTGTAGAGCACTGTCTTGGCTGCTGAGCTTTCTTTTTTCTTTAAAAAAAAAAAAAGTTCATGTGTACAGTACGTGGTATTCTGAAATAGCTTGAAAATATCCTGTTGCAGTGGAAATAGTCTAGCTCTTTGGAATTAGTTGTATGTACTTCTTTTATTCTGAATTTGACAAGTTCTCAAGCACTGTGGAGTAATGCCCTATCCAGACTTGTTAGATTTACTGCTGTGTGAGAGGTGAAGAGAGAAACCAGCTCAAAAGTTTGAGTCTTCTCAGGGAAGCAGGAGGTGTCACAGAGTTCATGGTGATCACTGCTAAATGTTCAGAGCAGAAAGGGCTAAAAAATTCCAAATGTGGGACAAAATAAATGTAATCCACTTACATAAGTCATCATGGCTTTGGGAATGAAAACTGAAAGTTGAAGACTGGTTCCCTGTGCGTGTTTTGTGGCTGAGTTCCCTTTAAGTAAGGGTAGAATAATCCGTCCTGAAGGTTCTGTGGCAGTTGAAGATGGAGGGTGGCTTGGAAGAGCAGATGTCGTGGAAATGGGGTAACTGATAGCTGTTTAAAGAGGCATTCCTTTTCCCAAATATCTGTTCAGTTTAGAAGTGAAGAGGGATGATGCTTGTACAAACTGATTTAACAGCCTGAGACTTCGTTCGGCCTCCCCGGTTGTAGGCAGAAGGGTGATCAACTTGGGCAGAGTCAGAGGGGCATCGGTTGTGAGTTTCTACATAGTACAATTTAAAAAAAGGAAACAAATCATCAGGGATAATAAAATCCCTGGATATAGCTGGAGGATTTGTATCGTAAACTGCGTTGAAAATAAAACAAATGATTTCACTGCGTTGTTTAGAGGGTTACTAGGGTAAATTTCATTATTGATTGCCACCGAACATGCGTCACCACTGGGTGAGGCCCCAGCTGTAAGATAATGCTAATGTCCTGCTTCAGTTCCTGCAATAAGTGTAGTTTTTAACACTGTCTGACCAGAAAGTAATGGTATCGATGAAAACCTGTCTGGATGTGGTATCTTTGGGTATGGATATATTTTTGATTCCTTTCTCTCCTCTCTTGCAGCCACCAACCGGTACAGATACTATGGTAAAATCTGGAGTTAGCACTAACATTAATACCAAGCACCAGTGCATTACTGCTATGAAAGAATACGAAAGCAAATCTCTTGAGGTCAGTCAATAATATTCAAAAGTGTTGATTTTGTCTGTTATTTAGTATTGTTTCTGGCAGAGGTTTTTTGTGACTGCAGTAAGTATTGTGCATGCTCATTAATGAGTACAACTTTCGGTTTCTGCGTCTCTCACAAAAGAGGCATCATCAAGGAAGACACATCATGTTGGTCTTAAATGCTTAAAATTATAATTTTTAAAGAGCTGAAATTCTCTCTTGCCATGTACCAGAAGGGCAAGAGATCCTGCTGGGAGCAATCCTCTGCTGATGAAATGGCAGAACCCCAGACAAAACTCCGTTGTTTATTATAAACAAACGTTCCCAAGGATTTAATCATGAAGCTTCTCCGTTCAAGTTGACTTATTTGATGCTTCAAAATAGGTCTAATCAAAAGATCTGTAAAAGCCCATAGAAATAAAATTAAAGCCCAAATGTGAACAGCAGTGATAAGTTCAGGTCCTGATTATGCTGCCCTTATTTGTAAAAATGTAGAGGTGTTACCAGCTGTTCTTGACACGTTCACCCTGAAAGCTGTGTAAACATGTTATCAACACTGTTCTCATCTTATTCTGTATAAAAAGAACATGTAAAGAGATTTGGATTTTCCTTTACTAGGAGCTCCGTTTAGAAGACTACCAGGCAAACAGGAAAGGCCCCACAAACCCTGTAGGAGCAGGAGCAACTGCAGGCTTGTTTGGGTCTTCTACGGCTACGTCAAGTACAGCTACAGGACTCTTTGGCTCTTCTACTACTAATACAGGCTTTTCTTACGGACAGAATAAAACTGCTTTTGGAACTAGTAAGTACTGCCGAATGTCTGTCTTCACTGTGACTGAACATGCAAACGTTTTGTTAAGCTCCATAAAATTTGCCCATGAAAAAAGATGAGGAAGTGCTGGAGTGAGCTCAGAGCTTGACTAGTTGCATTGTCAGCGTTTGATAATCAGGTTCTTCTCCATAGAAATATTTACTGGTTTGCTCTTCAGCATTTGTGTGCTTTGTCTGCATCCCCAAAGCTTTGCTGGTAAACAGTTCTTTCAAGCATCTGTCTTTACAAGAACATCAGCTAGCTCATGTGGAAGAGTAAAACAATTTGAAGTAGAACCACCAGGATAGTGTTTCTGTGCACCAGGGTGCTAGCATCAGGTGGTTAAAGGTGAAGTCAAGATTTTACTTCTGCTGATGAGCAGACACATTCCTTTGACCTGTTAACGTATTGGCCTGATTAGACTTTGCCTGGATTTCTTCTCCACTGTACCTCAGGGTTAGGGTCTAGACACGTTCGTTGTGCCACCCTGTGCCATTCTTCGATGGAAAATAAAAGCCGGGTGCTGCATATCTGGCAGTTGCAGGTCAGTTGGATTGATCATCTGGTGAACCTTTGTCCTGGTTTGAACTTAATGTAAAGAAAATGCTGCTGAAAAGCTTGAATGCAAATTCTATCATGTGAACTAATCAGCTTCTTGTCGTGAACTTAGATGTAAGTAGATACTTGCATTTGTGGAATTAAAACGCAGACAGAAGGCCAAAATCCTACAGCTGATAGAAACAATTCTATCTGCTGCTTTCAGAGGTTAGAACTTTGTCTGTCCTTTAGGCTTGCTTGATGCCCTTCAGGGCTGAGCTGCTGTCCTTGAGCGGGTTCCACATAGAGGAGGCCGTACTAAAATACCCAGACTGCCCAACGTAGCAGTCGTGCTGGACTTCGTGTATTTCTCATGCAGTCAGCTCTGAAGAAAGTTCTGCAGAGATAGCAATGACAGTTGTGGGAGAAGGAACAAAAGCTTTTGGCTGTGTGTATGCTGTGTTTACCACATCACATGTGAACAGACTTTTTTTTTTCCATCAGGGGAAAAAAGGGAGAGTGTTTGAGGTTCAGGTGGAAGCTTCTGTAGTAAAAGTTGTGTGGGTTATAGAACAGTTTTTGGAAAGCAGGGGACTGTATCTACCTCCTGCCCAGTCAGCTCTCTTCAGGTGCAAATGGGACAGTTTCCATTTTACAATGGATGACGAGCCGACCATATCAAAAGTGGCATATTTTTGGTCAGATCTACCTGTCAGGTGAAGTTTTCTGGTAATTGTTGAGTGTTATACTCACGCTGACTTCAGGACAAGGAGAACCTGATGAAACACCTGACACAAACCATTTCCATCTGAATGCAGGTGCTGTGCTGTATTGACACTGTGTGTCTTGCTGTTCCATTGGGTTGAGGCGTTTCTTTTTTCCTGCTTGAATGCACTGAGCATTGGTTTGGATAAATTCTTGAGTTTTTTTTTTTTTTTTAAACCAATTCGTTTGGTTTAACAAAGCCAACAAATCTGTAATTTGTTTGTGTTGTAGGTACGACTGGCTTTGGAACAGGAACGACAGGGGGGCTTTTTGGTCAGCAGCCTCAAACTACGAGCCTGTTCAACAAACCTTTTGGTCAAGCCACAACAACGCAGAACACCGGCTTTTCCTTTGGCAATACCAACACGCTGGGGCAGCCCAACACAAACACGATGGTAAGATAAACTTTGAAACCAGAAAGCTTTAAATTGTGCTATATCTCCTCCAGCTAGACAGAGGAGGCTGTTATGTAGTTCTTCGCATCTTCGTCCAATTGTAATACAGCTTTGTTAAAAGTAAGATGCAAAGCTCTGAATGCTGCTGTCTGATCTCGGAACTTATTGCCAACTAAAACAAGTGGGCAGCAGCATGGCTGTTAACAAGTAACATTTCCCATTCTCTTTAAAGACTCTGCTCTCTCACCAGCTCAAGTATTTCCAATCATGTTCACGCAGATAACAAATAATAATGGAATTACATAAATTCCCACTGAGTGTTACTGAGGATTCTGTACTTTCTGGTGACCAATGAGCTGCATTTGTGGGCTCTTAGGGTTGAAAGGCACTGCATAGCTGTAGCTTGTTGCATTGTGCATCTGGAGCCAAAACCTCTTGCTGTATTCTTTCTGCGTATGTTGTAACTTCTCCCAGAAAACCAGATGGGATGGCTATTGCCCATCTTTGCCATTCAAAGTGGGGAGGAGATTCTGATATCCTCTCAAGCTGGGAACATGTAACTAATTTCCCAGAGAACTAATAAAGCTTATGAAATGTTTTTTACCTGTCTTTTTGCCCTATCAAAAAGTGAAATATTATAGTATCACTTTATTAATAGACTTCTTATATTTGTTCTGCCATTATAAGTGCTTTGAAGCATTATCTTAACATAATTTAACGTAATTCCTCTTCGTAGGGTCTCTTTGGGGCAACCCAGCCCTCGCAGCCTGGAGGCCTCTTTGGAACAGCTGCCAATACAAATGCTGGTACTGGATTTGGAACGGGAACTAGTCTTTTTGGACAAACTAACACAGGATTTGGTGTTGGCGGTTCGGTATGTCCGTGCCTTGAATAATAAAATAATTTTTTTTAAAATGGCTTCTAGAGTCCTGTTACTGTGTGTTGACCTCACTCAAAGTAGTGTTGTCTAAACTAAGGCACTGAAGAGGCAAAAACTGTGTGTGTCTTGCAAAGTCAAGGTATAAGCGTGTATGATAGAACTTCTCGTCTCTAGTGATGAGAGACAGTGAGAGAGACTGAACATCTGCCTGTGTATGCCCTCTGATACAGAATCACAGCCTTCTGTGACATGGATCACAGATTGATATTATGGTATCAAATCACAGAATTCTGTAATTCTGTATCGCTAGGGGTGCCTCAAAGTGGCATTGAAAATACAAGCGTTTAGATTTATATATTGACTTAAAATGAACTTGAGTCAAGATTTTCAGTTATTTAGGTTTTAATCTGTGCTCTGTGGAGGTGGGTAAAAGAGGGAAAAAGTTATTTCCAGAAGGTGCTTGCTGTATGCTAGTGCACGTGGCTTGCAACTAACGCCATTCTTGAGAGTCTGGGTTGTGTGGTCAAAGTTATGCTTGGCTTTACTTCTGCTTTGTTGCCTGCAGTGAAGCTAATACAATTTCTTTTAATTTCAGTCTGTCAGGTTTCAAATTCTCATTTTCTTCCCTTTCAGACCCTGTTTGGTAGCAAGCCGGCTGGATTTGGAACCACCACGACCAGTGCTCCCTCGTTTGGCACAACCACTGGCGGCGGGCTCTTTGGTAACAAACCAACCCTGACTTTAGGAACCAATACAAACACTTCCAATTTTGGTACATATAAAAAAAAGTGGGATTCAATCACTTTAAAATATACTGCATATACCACATACCTGGCTGCTGAATATCGCATGCTAAATGATTATGAATTTAGAATTCTCAGGTAAGCCATGCTTCTGATGAATTTTGCTGCAGAGGAACGTCTTGGATGGTGTTTTATACCTTTCTTCTTGGTGATATTCCCTGACTTGCAAGGCAGATGGTGAAGTAAAAGTACCACTATTTCATTTAGTGCTTAAGAAGACCTAACCTGTAACTTAAAACTTTTAAAATCAAAGCACTCACACAGCATAGTGTATTAATAGCCTCTTAAACCTCCGTCTTTGCAAAGGAGTGCCGGAGGAAAATAGGGTGAAAATAGTGATACCTATAGCTTGGTGGCAGATACAACGAAATATACTGGAGCAAGGAGAAAATGAAACAGTTCTGGTTTCAGTTGTGGCTGGTTTTGACTCTTCACACTGAAAAACAAAGTCCCAAGAACTGGGTCTTGTGTTAATGGTGGCCTCTGACACCATTAAATATTTAGTGTTAAATGAGTGGGTGATTGAGTAGGGCAATGTATAGTGGTAGTTCAGGTAAATGATAGTCTTCCTTCATTGCTTTTCTTTTAATCTTTTTTTTACTCCTGAAGTTGAGAGCATTGAAACTGTACTCATAAAATTAAGCAGGAATGGTTTTAGAATGTTAAAGATCCTGATGTGCCTCCTTTTTTTTTTTTTTTTTTTTTTAATCTGGAAAAAAAAAAGTAAAACATGATTACTCTGCCATGCTAGCCTTCCAGAAAGAGGGAATAAATTGTCAAGCTCTTAGACTGACAGGGCAGTGCTTTACAGGGCATAGTTCATTGTGGTAATCAAGCTTAGGTAAATGATCATCAAGTTTTCTGTGGAAGTTGCTTCCAAGTTTCTTGTTCTGCTGCTCTCTAAGTAGCCACAGTAGTTAGCACATTGACACTGCTTTTTAGTCCCTGTTTAGCAAACAGTATTAATTCTAGTGTGTGTTTTGGTTTCCCTGCATTCCTTGTGTTAGTGCAGTTTACAGGAAAAGTGGAGTTCGGTCCTAGGGTGTTTCTGATCTTGGTCCATGACTGCAGTTTTCTAGTTTAATTCTGTCTTTACACTAACCAACGTTTAATGGTTTCACAATCTTCAATTTAAAAAATAGCCTGTCTACTGCTAGATTTGGATTAGATGTCTTTGAGTAGTTCGCTCTTACAAACCTGAGTTGTTACTTGCTTTGTCAGTAAGAATCAGAAGTGCGTGTGTGGTATAAACAGTATAAAAAGGGGTTTGTTCTTCCAGGCATTGAAGAAACTTAATGTTACATTCTGTTGCCTGATACAGCATTGCAATGTCCTTTCTGGCTTTATAATTTTTTTTAATCTGTAACAAACTTAATAGTCTAAGAAAGCAAGGTGGTGAATTCTTATACCAATGTTTTCAGTCCTACGTTCATAACTTAAATATTTAATTTACCACTTAAGTAGCTTCTTGCTGCATGTTTAACATGCATGGCTGAAAATGGTGCGTGAATTTTGACCTTAACTATGGTAGGGCTGTCTTTGAGCTGGTGATGCTTATTTATGTTTTTAATTTCTTAGCTTTAGACTAATGAGATGCTGTTTCTGTCCTTGAAGGTTTTGGTGCCAACACTGCTGGAAATAGCTTATTTGGAAATAAGCCTGCAACTGGGACTCTGGGAACTGGAATTGGGACAGGGTTTGGAACAGGTAAACAGTTTATTAGCTTAAGCATAGTCCTCAAACTTTGATAATAAAATACCATTTGTATTACGTGCTGTGGCCCTAGATGCTTTACCTTGAAGTCACGAATCTCTGTTTCAAATCAGAACGAAGCAGAGCAGAATAATGATGCACTCGATAACATTTTAGAAATTGCAAGTGGCATTGCCTATGGTGGTGGCCAGTGGCTCCAAAAATTGATGGCACCCTCTGAAGTCTCTGGTGGTCTGACCACACGAGTCTTGAGTTGATGTGGGCGTGTCAAATCTTTCTTGCAATTTAACAAATAATTGATTCTTTGTGGGATAAACTGGCTTCTAAATTTGTCAGTGTTCTAGTGAATAACATTCCTCTTCCCCCATAGCTCTTGGGGCAGGACAGACTTCTTTATTTGGAAATACCCAGCCTAAACTTGGTGGAACACTGGGAACAGGAGCTTTTGGAGCACCGGGGTTCAATACATCAACTGCAACTCTGGGCTTCGGAGCCCCTCAGCCTGCTGTAGGTAAGTGTGCATTAACCCAGGTTTTACTGCTGCTTCCTCCCTTCTTTCAAACATTCCTAAAGATATAGATAAATCCCTCTGAAATGGTATGGAGTGAAAAAGAATGTTTGAGGAGCTCTTTGAGAACAGAAGTAGTCTCAATAGACCATGACACTTCTTTCCTGGTAATTGTTTGTGTTTGAATTACTTCTAATTTTATATGTATACAAAGTTACTTAACATTATTAATAGTCGCAGCTATTTTAATGCTTTCTCTTCAATATTACCAAGATGTTTTCCATCAATCAGCTTTGGGGCAGCAGCAGTAGGCCCTTCTTCTAATGTAAGAAAGGGGGGGGTGAAATGTGGCAGTAGCTTCTTCAGTGATCCTAGCTAGGAGAGCTGGAGAGACTTAACTAGTGAGTAAGCTGTACCATCGGTCAGATGACTGCTCTTTATATTCAGTCACTGCCCTGTTGTTCTGTAAATTAGAACTGCACCACTTCTGCACTTCCAGCAGTCTTCACCTTGTTTGGCAGACCTGAACACTTCGTATGAACAGCATACGGAACTGCTGCAGCCCTGCTGAGGTGGCAATTTTGGGGAGATGTTTTTTGACTGGGTGGTGGGAAGGGGGTGGTCCACAGCACTGTGTGGTGGTGTGGCTGGGTAATGTGTAAGGATTCCTGCGAGCCCAGGAGTGGTCCATCCTAACGAGCAGAACAGGCAAAATGCCGGGAGGCCTGCACAGGTGGACAAGGAGGATGGAAGGTGAAAGCAAGGACAGGTGACCTGTAGGGAACACAGACACTGAGCATCCGGGGATGAAGTTAGGAACTTAAAGCCTATAATAGAACTTGACCAGCGATGTCAAAGGCTACAAGGATGGCTTCTGTAAGTGGGTGGGTGGCAAAAGGAAGGCTGGGTAAAACGTGGGCCTGTTGCTGGATGAGATGGAGACCTGGTGACACAAGACAAGGAAGAGGCTTGGTCCCAAGCGTCCTTTTTGCCACAGTTTTTACCAGCGAGGCCAGCCTTCAGGAACACCAGTTCCCAGAAACAAGGGTGAAAGGGTGGAGGCAGGTAGATGTACCCGTGGTGGAAGAGGATCAGGTGAGGGAAGACTTAGATGTTAGGAAGAACTTCTTTACTGAAAGGGTTGTGAGGCATTGGAACAGGCTGCCCAGGGAAGTGGTGGAGTCACCATCCCTGGAAGTCTTCAAAAGACGTTTAGATGTAGAGCTTAGGGATATGGTTTAGTGGGGACTGTTAGTGTTAGGTCAGAGGTTGGACTCAATGATCTTGAGGTCTCTTCCAACCTAGAAATTCTGTGATTCTGTGATTAAGCAAAGCTGGCATATGTAAGCCCATAGGTGAGGAGGGAATGTGTGCAGAGGTTCTGGGAGAATGGGAAAATGTCATTGCAGGGCTACTCCCAAATATGGAATAATTCTGACAGTTGGGAAAAGTGTGGAGTAGAGGGGAAAAAAAAAGGTGAGGACTGGCAGAAAGCAAATATCACTCTGGTCATCAAGAAGGGCAGGAAGGAAGACTTAGGGAGTGACAGACCAGTCAGCCTCAGGTCTGGCCCTGGGAACGTGGTGGAGCAGCTAATCCTGGAAACCATTTGCAGGCACATGAGCAACATGAAAGTCATCAGGAGCAGTCTGTATGGATTCCCCAGGGGGAAATCATGCTTGACCAACCTTATAAGCTTCCACAATGAAACGACTGGTAGACAAAGGGAGAGCAGTGGGTGTTTCGTGTAGGCTGTCCTGCACAGTCAGCAGGATACGAGAGGGGCTGGGGGCTCCTCCGCGGGGCCCTGCTGGGGCAGGGGGCACGCAGCAGCACCCAGGGGGTACCCAAAGCATTAGCTACACTGGGTTGCTGTGAACACCTGTTAAAGTTACTTGACCTACTACGTGTAACAGGAAGGATTTGGCTGAGGGGGGAGCTCAGGAGAAAATACCTGCTCAATATATTGCAGTCAGGTTCTACATATTTGTCTTGCTTCCATTGCATTTCTGCATTTTCTAAGCTTGAGCCTTCAGTGATGTACGTCAGCAGGTGGTCTGAGTGTTCACTTCTGTAGATATTGCCTTCAGTGGCACAGCTCAGGGAAAGGTCTCAGGTTAGTGTTTGCTCAGTTCCTACAGATTTCAATCTGGTAAGAACCAGTTGTTTCACACTCTCCTCCTGAGCAGACTGTCTGACAGTAAGGTCTTGTTTCCGAGACTAGTTTTGGTCATCTCTGGGAATGCACAGCTTCAGTCTCTTTTTCTTAGAATTAAAATTAGGGTGCTTTATGTTGCTTAAATATTTCATAGCGTGAACACTTCTTAGTTCCTATTAATTCTACAAGTAGATGCTAGGAGGTGGACAAGTTTCAGAGGCCGTTTTATGCAGAGAGCTCTAAGTTTGATCACTGCAGCAGCTTTGACATTAATGCTTCAGAAATCAGATTATTAATTAAAGGTTTTGGCAGGCCAGGCTCATTCTGCTGTTGGGTAACTCTATGCCCTCAGCTTTTCACACATAAAAACTTACTGAACGGGGTTCCAAATACTAACGAAGGGACAGGATGTGACTTCTTCCTGCAGAATTCTGTAGAAATGAGGATTGAAGAAAAGAAGAAAAAGAAAGCTGAAGTTAATACAGAAAACTGAATTCCTATGAGGAGAGCCTCTGGGGCGTTGTCTTTCCTGTCTACCTTGGTTCTGTTGATAAACGTGTTGAATGCTAAAAACAGATGTTCTTTTTATAGCACTGACAGACCCTAATGCATCAGCAGCCCAGCAGGCGGTCCTCCAGCAGCACCTCAATAGCTTGACTTACTCACCCTTCGGAGATTCCCCACTGTTCAGAAACCCCATGTCAGATCCAAAGAAGAAAGAAGAGGTGAGTGTATTAAACTAGTTTTCTGGGAAAGATTTGAGATGACTTTATATGTTGTGCTCTCTCTCGTGTCTTCACTTAAGATGAACAGTGAGTAAAGTGAATAACATAGTGACCTACCATCCCTGTACTCTGTGGTGTGGGTGTTTTTTTGTTGTTGTTTTTGTTTTTTAATGCTATCCAGGACAAGCTTGTGCTGGTGCTTTGTTTACTGCTTCTGATACATCAGAGCCTTGACTTTGGAGTTCGTTATGCTCACTGCTGCTAGTTGAGAATGAGGATGGGTAGCTGTCTGTGCTTGGAGTATTTTTAGTATTTAGCTTGAGCGTGGCTTATGACAGTCTTGAGCTGTCGGTTTGTTTTGAAAACCAACCAAGCACACCTCTCAGGCTTAAGTGTTAAGGGACGGCATAAATGGCTGCTGCCCTGACAAGTTCCAGAGGCTGGGGATTCCTCCAGCCCAGCTCTGGAGCCCAGCACAGTGCTCCCCTGGGCCCAGGGGGCTCCTTCCCAGGCTGCTGGCTGTTGCATTGCCCCCTTTGTCTGCCCAGTCCCCCTGCCCAAGTCCTGAGCCCCCCTACCTGCTCTGCATGTCTCCTGCCTGCTGCCTATCCCTGCTTGCTGCAGAGACACAGGCACTGCTCACCCTGTGCTCTCTGCTCACCCTGTGCTCACGGCTCCCTCGGTGTCAGCACCACTCCCCTGCCTGGCTGATAGCCTCACCAGGACAACTGCAGTTGCTGGCCCCAAATTCCCTCATGCCTGTCCCAGCTGTGTTTTCACACCCAGGTTAAGGTGAGATAACACAAAGATGGTCAAAAAGGGTTTTAATGAGAAAATGGGAGAGAGAGTTGTGATCAGGTGCGGGACTCGAGTCAGAAGTGTGCTGACAAGTTGTGTTTACACACAACCAGCCTGTTCATGCTCATTCTCTCCCTCCCCTTCCATTGCACCTCCCCCATTCCCTTCCTCTAAGCATTCCTGAAGTTTTATGTGCTTCCCCAGACCTCCTGGAATATCCCAAATCCTCCTGTTCGTATTGGTTTCCCCCTTAACCGTTGAAGTCCAGGTTGGCTCTCTGAAAGCAGAGCTTGTGGCTTCTTGGTGGCCCATCAATGCAAGACTGGGGAATTCTGGCCTTTGGCATTGTTTGTATTACCTGTCATCAGCCAGCTTTGTGTCTGTCCTTGTTTGTTGGTTCCCCATTTGCTTATTACACTCCTTGCTTTTATAAGGTCCTTGGCTAGCTAACCTTATGGTTCACGGTATAGAAACTCAAATTCTGCTTCCTTGTGTTTCAGAGGCTGAAACCGACAAACCCAGCAGCTCAGAAGGCCTTAACGACACCCACCCACTACAAACTGACTCCGCGCCCCGCGACCAGAGTGCGACCAAAAGCTTTGCAGTCAGCTGGCTCTGCCAAATCCCAGCTCTTCGATGGTCTCGATGATGATGAGCCGTCCCTGTCCAATGGCGCGTTCATGCCCAAGTTAGTGTTCCTTTTGTGTATGGTAGAGGGAGCAAGCAGTACAAGAATAACTGTAGTATTGCTCCCGTTCTGATCAGGTTAAGTCCTTTGTAGTGTTGTAAATCCCATCAATTTTGTGAACTGGCTCAAATATCAATAGCAATAACAGAACTGGTGTATAATTTGGAGAGAAATATTTTCTGGGGAGGAGATGACAATCATCAGCTTAAACTGCTAACTGCAAATAAGCAGTAAAACATGGTGATGAGTGGAATGAAGAGTATGAAATCAGAAGTTGTTATAACGAAAGTTTGTATAGCGTGCAGCTTCCTGCATGTGAAATAGTCGTTAAGCTTGTTAATGCCACCAGTTTGAAGGAAGATCTATGATAATTTCACAGCCTAATGCTGGTTCTCTTTGAGATACACAGCTGTTTCTGTGAGAACTGAATAGCAGTGCTGTGGATCTATTGTAATGAAAAAAAAGCTTTTGGTTTCGGCCTTTAAGCATACCAGTGGCAATCAAATTAAAAAGGGCTTTAGAAAGCTTTTGGTTTTACTTAAACAAATACTTCAAAGATGAATCAGTCACTGAAAGTCCCTCTAGACACACACTTAAAAAATAATGTTTTGTAATCTTTATGAGCTTAGTTTCTGTTTAACTTAGCCTGAAACATCTGCTCACTTTCCAGGGAGAGAGCAGAGTATGGAATTACTCTGTGTTTTATTGAAAAACACCAAATGAATGAAAATTCAGGACAAAACAGATGCTTAAACTCTTCTTTCAGGTGTAATTGGTGTTGGTCTTCAGTGCTTTTCACATGACAGGCAGTGGGTCCTAGCACGGCCATTGATTTGCTCCTAAAGTGTCCCTGTACTAAAGAAAAGCCTGCATCTGCGGGACAGGGTTATGTGCTTCTGGAAAGCACATTTTATGTGCTTCTGCTGGAAAGGCAACATTCTGTAAAAACTGATAACTCTGTGGTTTACTGAACATGGGCTTTGGAGCTTTCAATGACTTTTTTACACTTATTTGCAAACCCAAGCCTTGAATGAAATTTAAAAAAAAAAACAAACAAAAAAAAAAAACAAAAAAAAAACAACAATGTAGTAACTCAGCTACTGCAGTGCTCTTACAGAAGACTTTGTATATAACAGGTGTGGAAACAGGTCTTACACAACTGGCTTCTGCTCCCTGGAACACTCAAATTAAGTGTGAAGTATATATTTTTGCAGTGGATATAACCCAATTTCCCTTTGTTTTGTCTTTTTGTGTCCTTTTTTTTAGGAAGAGCATCAAGAAGTTGGTTTTGAAGAATCTCAACAATAGCAGTCTGTTCTCACCTGTCAATCGTGAAAACGAAGACCTGGCTTCTCCGTCAGAATATCCAGAGAACGGAGACCGGTACGGTGATGGCTGCTGCAGGTCTATGACTGTGACTGGCTATGCCTGTCTCTAAATTATCGTTAATAATGTAGGTAGTTATTTTGAGGGATGCCATCCTAGCTGTTCACTGGAAGTGAGTGGACGTACTGTGAGATTCGTTTACTCTTAAACTGGCTGTCTGTTCTTCCTGTGTAGTCACGTGCCACTTCATTCCACCCAAACTCAGGAGTTCAAAGAGGGGTGACTTTTTGGGATATGTTTGTCCTCATTCCCTGTAGATAGAGACTAGGCCACTTGAGTGCTAAACCTCACCCTGAAGTGAGAGAAACCTTTTCTTTTGGTTAGTCCTCCTCAGCAAGGTGGAATTCCAAGGAAAGTTCGCTAATCTGAATGTGTCCTATTACTAAGGTTGTTTTTGTGTATTAAATTTGTCCCCCTCTGCTCTGCCCTTGTAAGGCCCCACTTGGAGCCCTTGTTAGAGCTAAACAATTCAATTTGTTTTTTCTTTAGGTTCTTTTTGTCAGTACCTTCTGATGAAAACCACAGACAAGATGGTGAGCGAGAAGAAGAGGAGGATCAACATGAAGTGACCAGGTTTTACACTAACCCCATCGCCAAGCCCATCCCCCAGACTCCCGAGAACACTGTGCACAAACACCAGAACAACGTGGACGATACCATCGTGGCTCTGAATATGCGGGCGGCCTTGCGAAATGGTCTGGAAGGCAGCAGTGAAGATGCCTCGTTTCACGACGATTCCCTTCAAGATGAACGTGAAGAGGAGACTGAAACCATGCATCATGTGCATCCTGCAGGTTAGCTTGTGGGTGGGCAGCAGTAATTCCTTATACACAGGCAGCTCCTAACAGCACTTCATGCATGCTTCTGTAAAGTTCTCTTCTGCTGTTTTAGATCCTCAGCTTTTTGTTTCTCTCCCTCCAGTTTTCTTCCAGATACAAATCGTGTTTTTCATTGTCATATCTAATGCTGAATCTTCCTGCTGAGTCACTAAGCAATTAAACTTGTTAATTAAAATTGCCCTGTTTTATGCTACACTTATATAGTGAGATTCCATGAAGGGGAGGAGGAGGAGGACCCCGATCAGTAGTTGTTCTACATAGTAGACAGCTGACTACAGTTCAGGCAAAAGATCTTGGTTATAAATCTACTTAAATGCTCAGTAAATACCAGGTGCAGAGTTTTAGAAGTTGCCAAGAAAGGAGGGGGCCATGGAATACGGTTATGTCTCTCTGTGGACCTCTCTAGCACCTCTCTTTCGGTACTTTCAGTTCTGGTCTCAGGGTGTGGTAGTAAAACTGGAGAAGTAGGAGGGGGGAGGAAATTGAGAGGTCTTGGGTAGCTTTCACTTAACAAAGGCTTCATAGCTTATATACAGCGTTATAAGTGAAGAGGTGGGGGATTGTTAGTTTTGTTAAACATGAGTGGTCTGGAAAAGGTGAAGAAGAGATTTGTTTCTCCTTTTCAGTTTCAGTTTATACTTGCATCTAATAAAAGCAACAGGTGATGTTGAGAATGAGTGTTTTCAGAAGCCACAATGGCAAGTAGATGTGGATGTGAAAAGCTTATGTAGGTTTTAAAGATCATTAGACAAATGAATAACAAAAAAAGCATTGGAGACTGTTAAATGCAGAAGCTGCTTACCTGTGCTCCCAAATCATTTAGGCTAGAAGAGTGTTTCTGTCAAGTACTGCTGTATGTGTCTGGAGAAACTTGTATAGCAGTTGTCTTAAACGTGCTGTGAAGGCTCTGGAGTGAAGGCATTTCTGTTTGCTTTTGGTGTACTGATTCTCAGTTTGTTTGCAACCTGCATTCCATTTCTTTTGCAAGCCTGGACAACTGAAACTCCTGAAATGGGAAAGTTGGCAGTCCTGCTGTTTGTTAGCCCAGTTCTCATTGACATTTCCATTGTAGGAATTGTTCTAACAAGAGCTGGCTATTACACCATCCCGTCTATGGAGGAGCTTGCTAGATTTACCAACGACAGAAATGAATGTATTGTGACTGACTTCACCATCGGCCGTAAAGGTAAGCACACAGCTTTTCTAGTTGAACCAGTGAGGTTTTTTTTAAAGCTATGGAACCTGAGTCTGAATTCCCTACCTTCAGCTTAATTATAAGCAGTGCTCCTGCACTCTGAACAGCTTACACCAAAGACTAGAAATCTTTCAGACTGGTAGTGCTACCAACCCGTGTTATGGGATGATTTGAAAAACTTGAATGTGAAAATAAAAAAGCACCTGTAGCAACCTTCTGGAGCAGGTTGCATATCAGATCACTGTTTCCATCTCAGTTACTGCCTACATTTGAGCTTACTGAGCTCTAGTGAAGAGCTTTCAGCCTGAACTGTATTCGTTACTGCTTTTATATAAAAATAAAATCATAACATAGTATTTTTAGAACACTTTTCTAAATGTGCTATAAAGCCAAGGGTGTGCTGGGTACTTGTGTGGGCAGTATCAATACAAAAAGCTTTCCATGCAAGTGTTGACTAAAAAAAAAAGTTGCTAACATCTTCAGCATTTTCACACTGGGAAGTGGAGCCACTTGTACTCTGTTCTGGAGCCATAGCAAAGGCAGGCGGTAAGCTGGGGAAAGGAGGAGGATGGCAGGAACTATACGAGTGTGGCTGTCTGTCATAAGATTATTTTCATGGGCAAATAGTGATGTTTGGTCACCTTTTGTTCTGCTTTGCAGGTTATGGATCAATTTACTTTGAAGGAGAAGTAAATCTAACAAACTTAAATCTGGATGACATTGTACATATCCGTAGGAAAGAAGTGATTGTTTACCCTGACGATGAAAGAAAACCACCTATTGGTGAAGGTTTAAATAGGTAATTTAAGAAAAATAAGTACTTTATAGTGGCAGTGGTGAGTAAGGATGTTTTGATAATGCTGACAGGGTACTGTGTTTGTAGGCAGCTACCAAGGAATCTACATCTGAATTGTACACTCAGGTTGCAGCATTGTACAGTTGCTAGACATTTTAAAGTTTCTCAACCAAGAACTTGTTTTAAAAGCTGTTTTGAGTCGACATGGTCAATTTTCAGCTCCTGTGTGTGCCTTGATAGCTTTGCGTCAAAACCTTGTAGTCTCTTACGTGCTTTTCCATCTTTAACAGACGAGCTGAAGTGACATTAGATGGAGTCTGGCCTACAGATAAAACATCTCGTTGCTTGATAAAAAGCCCTGAACGACTTGCAGAGATGAATTACGAGGGTAGACTCGAGTCTGTATCTCGGAAGCAGGGCGCTCGATTCAAGGAATACCGTCCAGAGACCGGATCTTGGGTGTTTAAGGTAATGTTTTTGTTTTCCCAACCAAGCTGGTAAAAACTCCTCTGAATAACTGGAGGCTCTCAGTGGAAGCACTTTACTTGGTGGGTGACACCAAGTTCTGCGATCCCCTGAAGGCCGGTGTACAGCAAGTGTTCCATACAGAGGCTGGATTTGTTCCAACTGCCACAACTGCTCTGTAAAGCTGACAGTTACACCAGCTCATTGTTGGGGCCTTTTGGAAGTAAATGCCTGAACTCTTGTTTCTGAGGTGAGACACCTTTGTTCTTCTTGTTACACAGGTGGCACACTTCTCCAAGTATGGCTTGCAAGATTCAGACGAGGAAGAGGAAGAGCATCCTTTAAAAGTGGACACAAAGAAGTTAAAAACCACACCTGTGCCACCTCCAGGGCATCTGCCACCCCAGCAAATGGCCCTAAATGGCAAACCCACGCCTCCATCTCAGGTAGAAGGAGGACAATGACTAAACGGGAATTCAGAAAATGATATTTGAAGAGTAGCTGGCCCCTAGGCAGGGGTTGCTGATGTTACAGTTAGCCTGGAAACCAAACAGCAAAACCATAACACAAAGTTGCACAAACTCTTCTGACCTCTTTGAGTGTTTGTGTGTTTTTTGTTAAGAGACTTGACAATCCCTTCCAAGGATGGGGGGTGGGGAGGTGTTAAACTCTAGTTTCTTGTTTAGATTCTGGTCTAGATTGAATTTGGCATAGTTGCCACCTATGGAAGAACAACTTGCTTTTGTGAATATTATGTTCTATATTATTATAAAGCCTTGTGCTGCCTGCATTAAGAATGACATTGTGCATTAATTTGACTTGACTATCATTTAGTATGCAAGACTGTATGCTTTATATTTTGAGAATGTGCTCTATTTTTATTAAAAGCTACTTTTTAAGGCTGGTTATACACTGGATTTTTAAGTGTATTGGAATTGGACGGGATTGCTTTTAAAGCTTTGTTACGTATGGTCAGTGTTCTGCCTGTGTGCCTTAAGTAGGGAAGGTAACGTTTTATCCAGTTCGTTGGTAACCCCTTATGGTTTAGTGTTACCTTCATTCAAACCAAAATGTGGCGTGGGTTTAAAGGTTAGACTAATTGCACCTGATGCTCTTACATGTTCCAAATAGAGCTGGTATGGATATTGGCAAGCTAAACCAGAATCTGCTTCATGGTGGATGAAAAACAGCTGCTTTGGAAGGCATCCTGGCATTAATGGGATAGAATATGCTCTGTATGCCAGGTGTCAATGGTAAATGTTTCTGAACTGCCTGTAGATTTTATTTTTTTTGAAGTAACTTGTCATAAAATAGCATGCAAGTGCAGAGAGCAGACTTTCTGAAACTAGGTTCTTGGTTACCTAGCTGGGGAAAAAATAAACCGTAGCAGTTAGGACATGCAGAAAGGTATCTAGCAGCTGGAGAGGATTTGTGTTGCTGTGCCTAAGCAGGCTTTGTTTTTACCCTTCAGTAATCTGTGAGAGCAGTGAAAGGAGATCTGTGTGCTTGCAGCTCAGTGAGGCATAGATCCTGTGCCAGGGTGCTGCTTGGCACGCGACCAGTGGTTGTGACCCCTTTAGATCATGGGAAGCAAAGGAGGGCAGGTTTTTTTCTGTACCTCTGAAGTCAAAGGATGACAAACAGCATGAGCCACATAGCTCAAACACCCATTTTTCTGTCCTGGGTCTTGTCCTTTTGAAGCCATTTGAGCAGCAAATCCCTGCAATTGCCAGTGGCTTTGGGTAGCTTAGAGCCCGTGGGGACAAGGGTCTGTCACTGCTTCATGAGAAACAAAACCATGCTTCGTTACTGCTTGCACTAAAGGATAATTTTGTTACTTTTGTGGTAGGAATTGTCATTAAACCAACCTGCAATTGCTTTTAATCTTATATAGCCTGTGGTCTAATCTCAACCTCTGCTGCAAAGGCTTGTGTGTTCCTACAGCACTGCCTTAGGTTTCCATGCAGGTTACAGGGGTCTGGACACGAAGGTCTGTTGGCAGCAGCGTACAGAAGTGCTTTTCAGTAAAGCCAGCACTGGTGCACTTCAGGAATCCCCATGGCAGAGTCCTGACCACCTTATGAACAGGAAGCCAGCAACAGCACAGTCCATTTGTTGGGCACAGCATGCTTGTGTAGTGACAAACTGGGTGAACTGTCACCTGCTGTGGGTCCAGAAGAATCCAGAAGTAGCTAACAGCTGCTGCATTATCACACCTGGCTCACCGGATAATTAAAACCTGCCAGTTCATCCTGCTCTTGCAAACACTTAAGGAATCTACTTTACATTTTATTTAAGAGGTGAACACAGGGCTGCCTGGCAGACTTCCCTCTACGTGCCACCTTTTAGTCTTCCAATTTGTTTCTTATTTGTGTTAATTGGGACCAGAGCAGATGTTCTAAGCAGTCAAAAATCCTTAGTGTGACTAATTCAGACCTGTCGTGTAGATTCAAGAATACTTAACAAAAACTTCCTTGGTTGTTAATTAACCTCTTTGACTTGAATATCGTTAGCTAAGGTTTTCGTTTGTGAAAATAGGAAGAACATCTAGGTCAATTTCCCAAACCTCTGAGAAACTGCATAGCATTGAAAACTCGATGGATTCTTGGTGTGTAGAGCGTCTGAAGATGATATTCTGTAGTCTGTGGGAAGCTTTTAGGAATTAGTTTTGGGGGTTTCTTCCTTCACTAAGTTGAATATTCATGATTTTGTTAATGTTGCAAGGCCCACAGGAAACAGCTACACCAGGGGCCTTGCTGCATTAAAGCGCAATGAAGGGAGCAGTGAAACTTTTGTTTATAGCCATGTTTTGACTTGTAAATCTGTTCTGCATGCTGCAGACAGACTCAAATACCACTCGCTAATGCTTCTGTGCCTGCCATCAAGTTCTATCTTTACAAACCCCCTGGTTTGCCTTTATCTGCCTCATCTGATAACCGTCATCATACTTACTAGCTGTTTTTAATGAGCTAAGCAGCAGCCCATTTGAATATGCTCTTAGATTGCTTAGCATGGTTTCCTTGCTCATATTTATGCATTGCTTCCACCGCTCTGCGCGTGGCTGCATCTGGAGCCCGTGTAAACTGCACATGGATCTCCCTCAGGGCCCTCAGTCAGGGCAGGGAGGGTTGGGCTGAAGCACAGGCACCGTGCAGGAGCTCAGTCACCCAGCCAGGGCCAGAGCAGGTCAGACACCCAGCTCGAGCCTGAAGACAGGCAGTTATCGTGGTGCAGGCTGAGCACCTCC
Organism: Aythya marila; assembly: GCF_965140915.1. Lineage (NCBI taxonomy): Eukaryota > Metazoa > Chordata > Aves > Anseriformes > Anatidae > Aythya > Aythya marila. The sequence continues at coordinate 706,122 of NC_139042.1, forward strand.
TGGGCCAGGCGCTTCTTTCAGCTCGACCTGTTGGCTGCGCAGTCCCAGCACTGAATGGCATCCTCCAGGGGCTTTGTGCTATCGAACAGTTTCGTGTAGCAAAGCTGCAGCTCAGTGGAAGTGCTTGCAGCACTGCCCTGTTCCACACCTGGCCGAGGAGGGGCTCAGTGGATCGCTGCGATACGCTGCTGGCACCACAGCCAGCAAGCTGTGCACGCTGCTTCCAGCTAGAGCTGATGGCAGCGCTCCTTTGTTTCTGCTGTCTGCTTCTCATTTGGACTGCGTGAACAACTTCTGGCCCTGCCTGCCCTTTGAGGCTGAGTTCCCATGAGCAATTGAAGATGCCTAGAGGTCACTTCAGGCTCACCATAAAGATGTTGCCATGCGATTGCCTTCAGTAAAATCATAAAATGAATTTTTCCTCCTGCCCTGGACTATGCGCAGGCAAGAGAAACTTAGCTGCAGATTGGAAGAGAACTACTGTATTTAACTTCTGAACTGCTGATACTGAAAAAAAACTTCCACAACTTTCCAGTCCAATAACAGTTGTTAAAAACCAATGTACGTGCACACATACACGCTCCATGACCCAGTATTGCGTGATCATGAAGGAGACTGTGTATATCTAAAACTTCTGTGAAGATTTTTGGTGGAATATAAACTCAATATTGTACAAATGTCACACCTGGGGAAACAGCAGTGTTACAGAACTCACCTGTTCCTCATCAACTACCACTGGTTCCACAGCTTAATGCAGAGAATCGCTGTTTTTAAACCAGCTGCCCAGTCATCTACAATGTCCCAAGTTAACCTTGGGCCCAGAAAACTTTTCTTTATGTAATATCGTTGTGAGAGAAGGGAAGGAAGGCAGGATGCACAAGCCCCATTTTGGTTTTTTGTCACGTGAAAATGGAAAGCTGAAGAGCAGTTTCTTACACTGAATAGCAGAAATTGGTAAACTTCAGAAGGACACAACTAAACTGTGACTTCTTCACTTTAAACTTCTTCACTTTAACTTACACTGTTACAACTGTGAAGAAAATGGGAACGGGTTATACATTCCTCCCTAAACTTAATTTGGAATTTTGGCACAAGCAAGGGAGTACTCCGCTTCGTTTGCAGGTGATTGTTGAAGCTATTAAGTACTCTTTCTCAGCAAACTGTTGAAATCTGTTTTTGTCTGATGTGGCCTCTACATGTGTCCGCAGACCCCAGAGGTGGAGCAGCTGGGCAGGGTTGTGGAGCTGGACAGTGACATGGCAGACATCACCCAGGAGCTTCCCCAGGAGTCTGTTCTGGAAGATAACATGATGGAAGAGCAGGAGGCAGTGCCTGCTTCAACCCATATTGCATCAACGCTGGGTATTAACCCCCACGTCTTACAGGTGGGCGTCTTGTACTTCCCCCAAAAGGAGAGGACTTTGTGGTATCCCTCAGTAACTTCTCAGTTTGCCCCCCAAGGCTAGTTATGTACCAACTTGTAATAAACTGTTGCACACTAGACTTCTGCATCTGGAGGAAATGTTTATAGATACAAGAAGTTGAAAGCTGACATGCAAAGTGTCAGAAGGCTAGAATTCGGATTTCAAAGTTCTGAAGTGATAACTACTATCTAGCTAGGATTGCCTCAAGCCTAGTTTGGAGAAAAGAATGTAAAAGGATAGCTGTTCTTGATTGTTGTTGTTGTTTTTGTGGTGGTGGTGGTTTTGGATGAAAGGATAACACCTTGAACACTTCTGGGCTTCTACCTGTATTTTTTTAATTTGTAAGGAAGAAGTAGTCCTTGGCTTCTCAACTATTGTGTAAGCTGAAATAGAAATAGAGCTAAGATCTAAGAAAACGTGATTATCAGAACTCTTCGTGCCCATCCTAACAAGTAGTGTGACAGTGGCTTAACGAGTCATTTGTAAATGTTCATCATCAACTGGCAACTTGCTTCTGTTTCTCCTCAACTGTGTGCTTTTACTTAAAACACTTATGGCAAGGGCGTGCTGGTTGAATGCAATGTGTGGAAGTTACCTTTATTGGGAAAGGAGTTGACGAGATGGATAGAAGGATTGCTAACATGCAGGCTTGACTTCTCACCTCTTTAGATTATGAAAGCTTCCTTGCTTGCTGATGAAGATGACCTAGATTTGATCCTGGATCATCATCCTGGGAAGCAAGCTATAAAAATGGATGCTTCTCAAGAGATCTGTTCTCCAAGGCTCCCTATTTCGAAAGCACAAGGACAGAAAAGATGCTCAGGTATTGTGGGAAACTACGTGTTGCATGAAGAACGAGTGCAATTCTAACATTAGTAGGCAAAATCCTATCGCTGGCTGAATACCTGGCAGAACAGTTGTGTGCAGTGGTGGGTTAGCTTTGGCCAGCAGCAGGATGCCCACCCAGCTGCTCTCTTGCTCCTGTTCCTCAGTAGGACAGGGGAGAAAACTGAATGGAAAAAGCTCTCAGGTTGAGATAAAGACAGGAAAATTGCTTACCAGTTACTACTGCAGGCATAACAAGCTTTTTGACTCGAGTAAAGCTAATTATTGCCAGATAAAATAGATTTGGGTAGTGAGGGGGAATAAAATAACCAAGTGCTTTCTTAAACATCACCCCCTGCCCTTTCCTGGTCCCTGAATTGGATGGGCAGACCTGACATGCACCTGTGGGTATGGGCCCAGCCCTGTTCCTTTCAGTAGTGATCAGTGTTTGCTTTTTCCGAGATGTTCTTGTTCTCATGGTCTCACTACAACAGTATTGGTTAAATTAGCAATTTCTTTGAAAATCCCAAATTTTGGGGTGGGACTTACATACATACTGTTTTTGGTGTGTTACCACGTGCTTTAGTTTGGGTAATGCAAATGAGGCTGTGCACAGCGGGTTTCCTGGTCCTCAATACTGCAAGTAATTACGCTTAGCTGTGTGTTACCATCACAAATCAGGGTGAATATTTTCCCTGGCTGGTTACAAAGTACTGAAATACCTTTAAAATATCAGAAATGTTTGGCTGAAAAGTGAGCACCCGTTCAGTTAAATATTCTTCCCTCTTCTTCCTCCTAGTTGGTGGGCTGCTGCAATCAAAATTTGCTAATCTCATTTGCCAACCGCCTGGCACCGCTGTGCAAGACTTCAAGGGACTGAGGACTTCGGGCACTTCCCCCTCTGCTGCCCTTTGGTCGGCAGCTTCTCCGCTAGCATCTGCATTCGCTGTACCTCCCTCAGTCCCGGAGGTGCAGGTGAAGACAGTGGGTGTCCGCAGACAGCAGGGGCTAGTTCCTCTGGACAAGTCCATCACCCACAGGAAGGGGAAGCTGCTGATGGACATGGCGCTCTTCATGGGGCGCTCGTTTCGTGTTGGCTGGGGACCCAACTGGACACTTGTCAATTGTGGAGATCGGTTAAGTAGGTCAAGCGAAGTGGAAGACACTCAGTGTGAGTCTGTGGAGTATGGATTCCTGCCTGCTCCGGTTGCTCCCAAATTGTAAGTAGTATTTTCCTTCAGGGTGGTTCTTCCATACTATCAGTGTTTGAAATAGTCCTGGTTTTAAGTCAGCATATTGTTAAGGTGTTCAGTGTAATATTCTTCCTATATCGAAGGGGTGCAAGATGGAAGTTCATGTTTGTTAGGGGGATCTTTTATGTTGCTGCTTGAATTAAAGAACTGGAATATCGTAATAAGAGTAGTTATTTTTTAACATACAAATTACACAGTCATCCAATAAAGGTTTAAAGAAATAAAGTTCAAAACTGATGTCCAGGAAGCGTTCTGCTATTTAGGACTTCCAAAAGGCCTGTTCAGCTGAGGTTCTCCAGCATATCTGGTTTGCTGGCAGAGTGAGGTGCTCTCACAAAATGCACCGAGTTACGGTGAGGAGTGTTAGTGCCTTTCGACTGCATTGAACTCAGTTCAGTGAGATTTATTTGCCAAAGTCTTGGTTCTGAATCCCGGGCTGTGTAACCAGGTTCCTTGTATATAGCTGTTGACTTTGGATCATCTGTCTTGTCATATGCATGTCAAAATTAGGACAAGCAGCATAATGCAACTGCTCTGTGATCGGAGTTGGCTCACGTGGGAAATAATTCAGAGCATTGCTACCTGTGTTTCTTCTTTCTGCTCCAGACTCTCAGAATCTTCTTTCAAGGTTCATGTGGAGAAAGTGAGCTTGGAACAACGGAAGATGGACAGAGACAAACAGTTGTATCTCATCCCTCTGGAGATAAAGCTGAAACACAGCACTGTCCATATGGATGAGCAGTGTCCTCTTCTAGCACCCAATCCTGGAGTTTCTGTTATTCATGACTATTCTGACTGGGTTAGAAAGGCATCCGAGGATCCTGCCGTGACAGAAAGTGAGTGTTGAATAATTCTTTTCACAGTGATGGCAATAAATCTGGAGAACTGCCCAGTTCAGATTAATTTCAAGTTACATCAGAGCAGTCAAATGTCAATAAAACATAAAAAACCAACCGTACCTCAGCATTCTTTCTGAAAGCTTAAATGTGTGTGTTTGCATTTTGGGTGGCTGACTTCCTGCATTGACTTGTAACGTGGTATCTTACAAGATTACACTGAAAACACTGTGACTCTTTTCTAAATATTTTTCTGGTTTTACTCCTTATGACTGGATAACTCTGTACTCACAGCCGTTGTGAAGCACTGGTGCTTGACGTGGACGTTATGTGAAGCAATCTGGGGGAACTTGAAGGAGTTGGAAGCCAGCCTGGAGGAGCCCAGTGAATACAACCTAGCCCTGGAACGCAGGAGAGCCTTCTCTCGCTGGCTGTCAGAGACTGCTGCGGCACGAATAGATGAGGAGGTCTCTTTGTCCCGACACGATAACCACGTGGAGGCCGTGTTCAGCTTCCTCACTGGGAGGAGAATTGGCGAGGCTTGCAGACTGGCACAGCAGTCAGGTAAGATGCTTGAGTCTTGTTTTTTTTCAGGGATGGAGTGGGAGGTAAAGACATAAAGAAAACTTAAACTTTGGGAGCTGCTAGTGAGTAGCGAGTCACTCTGAATACTGAGTTTTCCGTGTGAGATGTTAAGGTAGTCTGGCTTATCTTCTCCTGCAGGCAGATTGGGTTGTATTCATGGAGGCTTTTTTGTTGGTTCTCCTAGAGTTGGGAAGTGATGCTGTGTTGCATTTGGAACTATCTTTTCCATGGCATATTCTCTGAATGCTCTTTATTTTTAATTGAGCTTCTGTTAAGCTACTTATGTTTGTTTAAAAATAAATGCATATTTTCAGACCCTAATAGCTAGTTTCTTCTTGGTTTCTTACGTCAGCTCAAATCTCAATACTCTTCCGTTCATTTGGTGTTGTTTGGGAACTGTGTCCTTCCTCTTCCTTTGTCTTCCTCCCATGTTATTCGGTGTTTATGGACTGGCTTAATCCACAAGGAACTAGATAACTGTAAGCTGAGCAAAGGGCTCAGCAACAAGCAGCTGTGGCACAGCCGTGTCAGCGATGTGCTGTTGTCTCCTGTTCCAGGTGACCACCGGCTTGCTCTGCTCCTCTCCCAGCTAGCAGGCAGCCAGCCCCTCCGCGAGCTCCTCACCATGCAGCTGGTGGACTGGCACCGGCTGCAGGCAGACTGCTTCATCCAGGAAGAGAGGCTGCGCATCTTCGCACTGCTTGCAGGGAAGCCTGTAAGTTCTGCTCCACCGTTGTTCTGTCACTAATTTGACTTCCACTTCCTGACAGCAGTAAGGCCAGGTTGTAAGAGGCAACCCTGGCACGTGCTGTGCAGCAGCAAAGCACAAGGTGTTGACCTGTTGGGTTTTTTGCTTGTTTTGCTCGTGGGATCTCACTGTTGCATTTTGCTCCCTTGTGGTCTAGTACGTACCAACCATTGTGTGAGAAGTTTGACTTCAGTTAGTGATTTATTTCTTTAGGTGTGGCAGCTCTCTGAGAGAGTAAGCATCAACGTGTGCTCGCAGCTGGACTGGAAGCGCTGCATGGCTGTCCATCTCTGGTACCTGCTTCCTCCAACAGCTTCTATTTCCCAGGCCCTTGCCATGTACGAGTCAGCATTTCAGGTAGGTCAACGTGCCTGGGTAAAGGAGATTTTACTCAGTACCTGCATGGAGACTTTTGTGAGCAGTCGAGTATTGCTGCTGAGGTGCTGTGTATGGATTTGTTACTTCAGTTGTCACAGCATCAGATTCCTTCACCCCTTTTGGTGATGAGTTTCTGCAGCAGTTCTCTTCAATAAGGATCTTCCTTTTCCCCTCTGTGTGATGGAAATAACCCCCTGGGGCTGGACATACTGGTAGTCTGAGTCACAATCTTGAAGCTTAGGACCTGCTCTTTAGGTTGTTGCGTTAGTGACTTATTTCAAGCATACCTCCCACTTGTTTTCAGTGTTTCCAGGTGTTTGGCAGCTTGACAAAATCGGACTAGTGTATAGCAACCACCAGCAGGAAGGCCATTTGTGCTAGGAATAGCCAGTCAGTTTTCCCTGTGAGGTGGTAAATACACGGCTGCCTGCTAAAATAGCCATTGCCAAACCACCTGCCCTCTGTTACACTTGCTGTTCCTGCAGCAAATGTGGAAGCGGTCCTACAGGCAGTGTGTGGCTGTGTGTAACGCAACCTTTGTTTAATGCTGTACGCTGGAAAGAACAAGTTTCAGTTTTAGCATGTCTTGAACTGAAGATAATGCTACTAGGTTAGAGTGTGGGGGTGGTTTCCAGTGCCTGGTAAAATGTCTCCTGCCAACTCTGCGTCCAGTGCTGCCACTAAGCTGTCAAAGCTCTGCTTCAGAGAGAGGTCTTGCAGAGATGCACCATCTTTCGTTTCTTCAAGTCGTATGTGGCTTTCAAGCTCTAAAACTCTTCAAGAATATGGGTGGTATATGTGGGAGAACTGAGTGTCTCTCCACACAGTGGCTTTTAAAAGCGCGGTGTGAGATGCAGTTAAACCTCCAAAAGCACTTTGCATTTAGTTTTTTCTTCTTAGTATTGTGTTAGTGTGTAATTGCTATGTAGGCTTTAAACTCAGATGGACTAGGGTGTACCTTCTGCTCTGGAGCAGAAAGCCTGCTCATCAGTCTGCTGAGCTCTGTGGCATTCAGAATGCATTGTGTTCAAAGTATTGTCTTTAAACTATTTGTTTAGAACACACCAGAGTCTGAAAAATATGCCTGCTGCCCCCTGCCTCCTTACCTAGAAGGTTCTGGTTGTGTAATCGAAGAAGACGATAATGCAGGAAGACCTCTGAGGGACGTCTGTTTCCATTTGTTAAAGCTCTACAGTGACAGGTACGTGGGTAAATGGTTCACAAACTATTCAGAAAAACTTTGTGAAGGCAGTGACTAATGGGGTTCCCAAACTAGGGGTATGAAATCAACTTCAGTGTTCACTGAACCACTTTGAAATAGTCAAAAATCTGCCTTGAGTGCACAGCATCACAGAATGTGCTGCTGCTGTCGCTGCTGGTGGTGTAGATGATTAAACTCAAGTTTAGGAAAACATTTGCTTTTTTCTTTTCTTACGTGCTTTCTGCAACTTTCTGCAATAGTCTTACCTTCATTGTAGTTGTCTTTACTTCAAGACATTGAGAAATCTGCAGGAGGAGCATGTACAAAATAAAAGGTGGTGGCAGTCTAGATTCAGCAAAAGAAAAGAGCAAAAAGAAAAGAGCAAAAGGATTTTAACTGTTGCTCTCATCTTAAATATATATATTTATATATATATAAAATAATAAATCCACACAAGTTTCATAATAATTGGAGAAGGGGGAAGGACAGGAACTAAATGGCAGCAATATTTCTGATTTTGTTTGGACACAGCTACTTATGTTGCAAATATTTTTCTCTACAGGCACTATGACCTTGACCATCTGCTGGATCCAAGAAGTGTAACATCCGACCCTGTAGACTATCGTCTCAGCTGGCACCTGTGGGAGGTGCTCAGAGCCCTGAACTACACCCACCTCCTCAAGCAGGGGCAGGGAGTGCTGAATGCCAGCTACGCTGCCCAGCTTGAAAGCGAAGGCCTTTGGGAATGGGCTGTTTTTATACTGCTGCACGAGCCTGATACTCAGTGAGTAAAAGCTTTTCTTTGTTATTTACGATGCCCCCAAAAACCATAAATTGTTCTGTTTTATAGACGTGGCATGTATACCGTAATCACCATAGCTTCTCTCATGATGTTGGAGCTGCAAGCTGGAGAACCCAATGCCAACTGTAAAAAGTGTGTCAGGTTACACAGTGGTGTGCATAATTCTGCTTAGTTCCGTGTCTTGTTAGATGTTGAGTAGCATTGTACTGTAACAGCTATAACTCCTGAACTGTGCCGTAGAAACAGATCTAGAATATCAAAACAGGTGAGATTTGCTTATCTTCTCTGGCTCAGGAAGCTTACTACATCCAGGAACTTGGCCTGAAAACATGATGAATGCAAAATATTGCATCTATTCTAATGGGAGCTGAACAGAAACAAGTGTGGTTTGAAGGGATACCTTGTGAATCACAAAAATACATGTTTTGCTTCTATTGTGAAATGCATAGTGAACAAAAAATTGTCTTAAACTTGTAAATAATGTAAATAATGGCCTCATTTGTGGAAGGGTGTCTCTTGCTATTAGTGTTTACAGTTGCAATTAATACATTGCATCAGGTTTTTTCTTCCAGCAGTAACTTCAAGTAAAGCTTGTTTATTACTTCTAGGGTCATGAGTCATATTAAAACAGTCTTAAGCTACAACACTAATGATGTTGCAAAGCACTAGTGATGACCTCTTTCTTAGTGTGTCACCTGTGTTGAAGTAACGCAGTTGGTTGTAAAACTTTTTGTAGTATCTAAAGTAAGACCACTTAAGACCTGGCGAGGCTGGCTCACCACCTGTAATGCCTCTGCTGTAGCCAGTAAGGGCAATGGAGTCCCCTGCTGCTGCTTTCAGTCGCCAGTTACTGGTGTTGAGGTGCAGCTTCTGATGGTGGGACTCAAAGGACTGCGTGCTGGAATAACGACCTGCTCTCTCTTCCCACCAGCATACGGGAAAAGGCAGTGCGAGAACTCTTACACCGGCACTGCGTGCTGTCCGAGACACCCGAATCCTGGGCCAAGGAGACCTTCCTGACACAGAGGCTCTGCGTCCCTGCCGAGTGGATTCATGAAGCAAAGGCTGTTCGAGCAAGGATGGAGGGTGACCGGCATAAAGAAGCCCTCTTCTTGTTCAAGGCTGGGCACTGGAACCAGTGTCACAAGCTTGTTGTCAGGCACTTAGCCTCAGGTGAGTCTATTCCTGATTTTTCCCATTCTGAACGGTACACATAAATAGAATAGGAACAAAAGTCATTGGGTTTTCAATAACGTGAAGCAGTAGGACACTTTCTAGCAAGAGGGGTCAGTACAGAGTGGCTGGCTGTTTCAAAATAGCTCTCGTGTGGTACCTGGCACGATGATTGTTCACTGCAAACACGTGAGAAGGGTAGTGCTTAACCTTCTGCACACTCACCTTCCTGTGCCAGCAGTGCCTGGGGAACAAGGGCAGCAGTAGCATTCCTGGAGTGCTGATCCTATGCATGTCCCTGTTGTAGGAAATGGAATGGCCTTAGGCTTGTCTTTTGTAGGTCATAAATCAGGTAAACACTTGTGGTCATGGCTGACAGTCACGGAATTAGGAAACTGACCGTGCAGCAGACAGCTGTTTTCTTTAATAATCAATATTGACTTGGTAAGAAACCCCATTGCTCAGTTATTTGTGTTTGCTCTCTTTAGATGCTATTATTAATGAGAACTACAAGTACCTAAAAGGATTCCTGGAAGACCTGTCCCCTCCCGAACGCAGCGTGCTCATCCAGGACTGGGAGGTGGCAGGGCTGGTCTATCTGGATTACATTCGTGTTATCGAGATGGTTGATAGGATTCAACAGGTAACAAACTGAAGTGGTGGTTTTCTTTCCTGCCGTTTGGAAGCTCATGCAGAGTCTTGTTTTTAGAGAAACCTTTTACTCGCTGTTCATTGCTAACTCAGTGTTTCTGTTACAGACACTAGCAGACAATTTCATCATCTCTGAAAATACAGAGAGAGATGGTGGATAATGTGAAAATAAGATGTGGTCTCTGCCCTGGAAACGTGTTGTTATGTAGCATGGCAGTGAGATAAGTGAGGAACAAAACTAGCAGTTAGCTAATTAACGGGCAGTCTGTGTGTCGGTCCCATTTAATTCAGTTCCAGACTTCTTGTTTCCCTTCTTAAGGCGCTGAGTTCAAACAGGCTGTAACGTGTTGTCTGCTGTCAGACGGATTCAGCTTGGAATGAACTCAGGCAGCCCACGAGTAGCGATTCTTGTAGAAGGCTTTGGGTGCCTCTGGGGCTGACTGTCTTCTCTTACTTTCAGCTGGATTGTTCCCCATACGAGCTGGAGCGTTTGCATACCAAAGTGACTTCGCTGTGCAACAGGATAGAGCAGATACAGTGCCGCAACGCGAAGGACCGGCTGGCTCAGTCAGGTACGGTACCACCAATATCGAGCACCCTGCTGCAAAAGGCAGTTTTAAAACTAAAGCCAGTTGAAAACCTGATCCAGCTAGCACTGGCTGTCGCCCAGGCTGCCGGTGTCTGTTTCTTTGCCTGTGCAGAAAAGGAAGCCTGGAGCTGGTGAAGTGAGCTGTGTTTTGCTTTAATGGTTCCCGTACATGCAGCTACTGTTTCTTTGTGACAAACTGTCTTTGTTTCAGGCAGTTTTTGTTACCTGGCTAATGAGGCTTCCAGTGCCTCGTCTCCTAAAGCTGTCTCTGGTTAAACAGTGAAGTGTCTTGTCCTTACTTAGTGTTACAGTGCCAAATAAAAGGTGAGCTTACCTGCAGAAAAACATCTGCTCTGAAGAATAAGACCAAATGTTGATTACGCTCAGGGAGGAAGTCTGGAGATGAGATTCAGTGCTGGAGCTGAGAAAAGACAAAGTCGTTGCAGGGCATGGGTTCACCAACCCAGCCAAATGCCTTTGCTCAAGACTTGGCTCTCGAGTAGTAGTTAAGTGCATTCCTCAACAAGGTGTAAGCTCACAGGTGTTCACACTCTAGCTCCCATTGTGGTGTGGGCTGTGCACAAACACTGACCTTCCTGCTCTCCGCAGACATGGCCAAGCGCATTGCTAACCTGCTCAGGGTGGTCCTCAGCCTGCAGCACACCCCGGAGCCCGTCTCCGACTCCATCCCTGCCGTGCAGCGCGTCCCGCTTCGCCTGCTGGCTCCCCACATCGGACGGCTGCCCATGCCAGAGGACTATGCCCTGGAGGAGCTGCGCAGTCTCACCCAGTCGTACTTACGGGAGCTGACAGTAGTGACTCAGTGAGGACGGATCTCTTCACGGACAGACAGGTTTTTACCATTTGCTCACCCTTTCCCTGCTCTAAGGGTAAGCGTTCCCTTGGCGGCAGCCTCCAGCCACACCGGTTTTCCATAGAGGCATAAAGTGGCTTTAGTTCCGTGGGTTATGGCAGGAATTTTTGTAACCTGGGGGACCGGCGAGACCCAGCTGGGCCTTGCTGGCTGGCACCCTCAGCTACATGACACTTTCCAAGAATTAATAAAATCCCTCTTGTAGAACCTGACTGCAGGTGAGATTGTGCCTGTGGAGGGGGTTCAGAGGGGGCTTCATCTCCTGGCAGATCCGTTTTAGTCCTTGCTTGCGGCACAGAGGGATGGTGAAGCAAGTTCTGGGACAGCTCATCCTGGGCGTGCCCGTATCAGCGGGGCTGCGCCTGTTACTGCCGAGCCTTTGGTACCTGAACTGACCAAGGATAAGCTTTAACTGGGGCTTTATGTTAAACGTTTGCTCTGGGGGTGGGGGGTGGGAGAAGAAACTAACTTCAGAAGACTCGTCTTTGCCTGCGTTCTCTTGCTGAGTTGGAGACCCGCAAGTGTGGTGTTTCTCATTTCTCCATCCTCCATCTCCAAAACCCAAGAAAGCTGCTTCCCCGCCTCAGAGGGGGAGCTGACACCTACGTGTGTGCCTTACGGTGTGCTCTGCGCTGTCCATGCCTCCGAAGACAGACCTCCGGGCCCCACACGCATGTGTTGCCACCATGCAGTAAAACACAGGAGCTTCTCCCAGCACCCGCCGTGCTTCAGGACTCCAGGCCAGGCGCTTCTGGTCGGAGGGGGCAAATTCTGCACAAGTTCTGCCAAAAGGTCGGTCACGCGGCCCAGGAGCTCCGGGCTGCCTCTTCACAGCCACACGTGAGGCAGGTGCCCGTGCAGACAAGCACGGTGGTGCTCTGCCCTGCACACGGCTGTGGTGGGAGCCAGCACCAGGCTGCCCCAGGGGCACGGTGCCCGCGCAGCCCCTCTGACCGACGCGCGTAGCCGGGAGCCTGCCGGCGCCTCTGTGCTTGCTGGGTTACATCGGGTGCAGCCACCATCAGCATAAGAACATCCCGCGAGTGAACAGCTGGCAGTGTCAGTCTGCTCTTGTGTGTACAGTCTTCGCCGTTACTGTGTTTAGAAACCGACTATTTTTGGAAGAAAAAAAAGCTGTCTATTGGTCTGCTCCGATTGCAGGGTTACTGCAGCAGCGCCTCCTGCCTCAGCTAGCCAGCCGCTGGGGGCAGCGGCCCCGAGCCTGCTGGGTGCTGCTTTGCATTGGCTCGTTGAAGGTCTTTATGCATGAGGATTATGTAAAGGTTTTTATTAAAAGTTATAAATAAAATGATCTAGATTATTTTCCTGTCTTTTTGAAAACAATAAATAAAATGTTTATAGTATTCCCACGGTTTTCTTTGCTTCTTAATAAGACTCCAGTTCCACAGGCACGTGTCCCGTGGTTTGTCTCACCTGAGTGGTTTGGGCTCAGTGGTGGTGGGCAGGGGCTGGCTCCTTAAGAAGGTTGGATCCTGGGCTGGATCCTGAGAGAAGGGAACGAGTGTGGGGAATATCTCAGTAATTTTCTCAGACAGGAACTCCTGTGAAGCTGATTTATTTGCAATTGCAAGGGCAGGTGACCTGTAAGCAGGAGTGCCCAGCAAAAGTACCTCTATGCCTCCACAATCACTTTTGAGTATGCGATGTTAGTGGAATTTCCCACTGCAAAAACATCTTTTATTGCAAAAACACAGCTTTGTTTCTCACAGGAGGCAAACACAGGGGCTGGAAGAAAGGATGGGTGAGCCGGGAGGAATGGAGAGGCTGTGAGCATGCGGGGGTGACATGAGGAACATAGATATGTGCACATACAGCTCCGATACCCGTGAAAGGTCCTGGCCACGGGGAGCTTCCTGCGGAGCCTTGGAGGAGAGCAAGATCCCCTCTGCCTTGGAGCAGGGGGGGCCGGGCAGCCTCGCCTCCATCCCCAGAAATGCAATTGGGAAGGTTTGGACAAGGCGATCTCCGGGGATCGCAGCCACCTGCAGCTCTGGTGGTTGGGAGCACCGGCCTTGAGCAGGCCCCTCCACCTTGGGCTGAACTTTTGGACTTGTAGGATCATTTCTTTTAACAAAAGTTCAGTGCCCAGCTGCAGTCGGGAAGGGGATGGACAAGGAGCAAACAAACCCGTGGTGGTGTGGTACCCACACCGGCAGTGCCTGCGCCCAGCCCATCAGCGTGGTGTGACCAGAAGCGGTACTGAGGGGAAGAAAGTCCTTGGGATTGCTGCGGGGAGGTGAGGCAGAAACCACGTACAGCACAGGGTGAGCAGAAGGCCGTGCTTCACCGTGCTGCATGGAAGCTGGAACGGCTTCAACTAGGGACCAAAGGCCCGCGGGTCTCCCCCCAGTACCCCATGCTGGGGGGCAGCAGCCCCCGGGGCTGAGGCTGCAGTCGGGTGCCCCAAATCCCTCGTCCTGGACACGGGTTTCCAGGGTCCCACTCTCGGGCTGGGCGCTCAGGGCCAGCGCTGCGGCAGCTTCGCCCTGCGTAAAGGTGACACCTGCCGCAGGGAGCCAGGTCGCCGCCTTCGCCTCCTTCCATTACGGTAATTGCCTCTCTGCAAGCCCAGCTGCTGCCCTGGCGCTCACGGCGGGCCCCGGGGAGCAGCATGGCTGGGACCGCAGGCAGGGGATGAATAATTCACCGCCTGGAAACAAAACCTCCGGCCTTAAAACCGATCGGGCTCTGCTTGGCATCTGCTGCCCGGGATTAGCATAGGAAGGGTGCCAAGGGGGTGCCGCGGGAGGAGGTGAGTGGCACAGGGACCCCGCTGCCACTCGCTGCTTTGCCTCCTGTATCCAAAATCCCCCCAGCACCTCGGGTTGTCCCGCGTGGAGGCCAGGAGGCACCGCTCGCTCTCTGCAGCTCCCAGGGTGCCGGTCCCTGCTCCCCTGTAACCGGTGGCAGAACGGGCAGGAATGGCACAGAGCCGCACTGGGGGGGTCGGAACGGACACAGGGAAAAATTTGTGTACCACGAGGGTGGCCAAACGCTGGCACAGACTTCCCAGAGGTGGTTCCACCTGCAGGGTCTGCACCCACCCACCCGCCACTGCCTCCATCACCACCCTTAGTGCTCTCCAGGGGACCCAGCTGGGGTGCAGCTCAACCTTCCTCCTCCTCCTCCTCCTCTTCTTCCTCCCACCTCAGCCACCGGCTCCCTGCCAGCCCCGGGGTGCACGTGGTGTGGCCCCAACCACCCAGCACCGAGGGGCTCAGCAGCGCGGGCACAGACCCCGGGCAGGGCAGCTGGGGAGCAGAGGCTGCCTGCAGGTCTGTCACTGTTGGGCAGGCTGCAGGGTTTGTTCACTGCTGGCCTCCCTGGGGCCAAGTTTGGGCTTATCACACCTTTATCCCCATACAAAGCCCTTTGGGGCACCTCTCGCCCGTCGTTTTCAGCCGTGTGCCTTCCTCACGTGCCCGCGTCGGGGCAGCCTCCGTCCCCAGCCCTGACGTCAGCCAGCGCCGAGCCCTTAAAGGCAGCACCAAAACCCTGCCCAGCCCCGGGAGATGCCACACGAGGAGGGGCTGGATGGCACAGCCCGCACACACCGCAGGTGACACCGCGATGTCCCCAGCGCCCGGCTCCTGACGACCCCGGCAGCACGAGGATGGAGCTGGGCACTCGCCTGCCTGCGTGGCTGCTGGCACTTGGCCTCGCCAGCACCGTCCTGGCCCCAGGTAAGCGCGTGGGGAAGGTGTCAGTGCCGGGGATGGCACCTGCCAGCCTGAACTGGGACCAGCAGGGCCCCGGTTCAATAAACTGGGTGAGCAGAGCAAACCCCCAGGAGCTGCAGTTGGTGGGCAGGGTCTGCCTGGAGCCCCCACCGCCCGGTCCCAGCCCCGGGGGCTCTGGGGATTGGGGACTCACCGTGGGCTGTGCCGCAGCTCTGTCACCCCCATGGAGCTGCCTGGGCTCTGGCACTGCTGGCAGCGGCTCTGTAAGCACATCTCATCCGCTGCCTGCAGCCCGTGAAATGCAACCCAGCTCGTCCAGCTTCCAGCAAAGACAGGATGGGCACTGGCTGCTGCCCTGGCCTGGCGGCTCTCATTAGCCAAGAAATGGCCCTAAAGAGGGGCAGGGGTGGGGGGACAGATCCCTTCTCCACACCCCTGTGTTTTTTGGGGTGCTTCCTCCCCCAGGAGCCAGAGCTCCTCCTGGCTTTGGTGGAACCAGGAACAGGAATAATAGAAATAACAGGAATCATGGAAATAACAGGAATCATAGAAATAACAGAAATAATTGGGAAGTAGGAGAAGGATTTGTTCAATTGCATGGAGCTGGGATGGTAGGGGAGTCAGGCTGGTGCTAGGGAAAGGTTCTGCACCCAGAGGTGGTCGGGCACTGGGACGGGCTGCCCAGGGACGTGGGCATGGCACCAAATTGGACTTGATCCTTATGGGTCCCTTCCAACTCGGGATATTTCATGGTTCTGTGGTTCTAAGTGTTTGAACAATGCTCTCAGACATAGGGTCTGATTTTTGGGTGCTGCTGTGTGGAGACAGGAGTCGGACTCAATCCTTCTGGGTCCCTTCCAGCTGGGGAGATTCTGAGATTCTTTGATTCTGTGATTCTGTGAAATAACAAATAATTTTTGGGGTTGGACTGCCAGAAATATGGGATGGGGAAGGGGGGGAGACAGTGCACAGGGCTGCCACGGGCACGACCTCGACTCAGCTTGGACAGCATGGAGGGTGGCGAGGGAAGGGAAAGTGGGGACTGGACTGGGGAGTACAGGGGTCCCAGCAGCAGTGCTGGGCAGGGTCTGGTGGGTTCCCAGCCATGGGGAGGGGGGGTCGGTGCCCCCATGCTCACCGTCACACCCCCCCACCCCGTGCCGGGTCCCGCAGGCTGCGGGGGCGCGCAGGGCAGGCTCGCCCACAAGCTGCTCCACGACCTCTTCGCCAACTACTCCAGCGCCCTGCGCCCCGCGGAGGACACGGACCGGGCGCTCAACGTCACCCTGCAGGTCACCCTGTCCCAGATCATCGACATGGTGAGCACCGGCACCGGCATGCCTCTGTCCCCATCACCAGCACCCCTCTGTCCCCATCACGTCCCCTGGCACCTCGTGCCTGGGCTCTGCTCTGCCGCTGGGTCCTGCTCCAGCCCCGGGATGATGCTCAGCCCCCCAAAGCAGCTCAGGCCCCACAAAGCCAGCCCAGCTGCCCCAAAATCAGATCAGATCTCTTGAAATCAGCTCAGACCCCCCAGATCCACTCAGACAGCTGGGAAAGAGCTCAGACCTCTCAAAACCAGCTCAGATGCCTCAAAACCATCCCAGCCACCCCAAATCAGCCCAGACCCCTCAAAGCCAGTCCAGCAGCTCCCCAGATCAGCTCAGACCTCTTGAAACCAGTTCAGATGCCCCCCCAAAACCAGCCCAAACCCTACAACCTCAGCACAACCCCCTGGAAACCATCTCAGCCCCTCAAAGCCCTTGCGGACACGGGGCGGGGGGGGGCTGCAGGCGGTGCTGGGGCCGGTGCCCGTGCCCACCCCTCCGCCCTCGCAGGACGAGAGGAACCAGGTCCTCACCTCCTACCTGTGGGTCCGCCAGGCCTGGCTGGACGCCCACCTCACCTGGGACAAGGACGCCTACGGCGGCATCGACAGCATCCGCATCCCCAGCAGCTACGTCTGGAGGCCGGACATCGTCCTCTACAACAAGTGGGTCGCGCTCGCCCTGACCCCGGGGGGGCTCCAGGGGGGCATCGCAAATTTGGGGCTGGGGGAAGGGGTCCCGGTGGGGGTGAGGCCGTCATCCTTGCTGGGCTGGGGGGACTGAGGGGCTGTCAGCGGGTGTGGGATCACCACAAGGGACAGGGCCACTCCGGGAGGGTAGGGGGATGCCGGGGGGGTGCAGTGTGGGGGTCCCGCACCAGCCCCCAGCCCCACTGGGGCTCGGTGCCAGGGCAGCTGCCCCACGGCCGCCCCTGCCCCAGCGCCGACGACCGGTTCGGGGGCTCGATGGAGACCAACGTGGTGCTGCGCTCCGACGGGCACATCATGTGGGACTCGCCCGCCATCACCAAGAGCTCCTGCAAGGTGGACGTCTCCTACTTCCCCTTCGACGGGCAGCAGTGCCGCCTCACCTTCGGCTCCTGGACCTACAACGGGAACCAGATCGACCTCCGCAACCGGCTGGATGCGGGCGACCTGACGGACTTCGTGGAGAACGTGGAGTGGGAGGTGCTGGGCATGCCGGCCACGAGGAACGTCGTCACCTACGGGTGCTGCTCGGAGCCCTACCCCGACGTCACCTACACGCTGCTGCTCAGGCGGCGCGCCTCCTTCTACATCTTCAACCTGCTCCTGCCCTGCGTCATGATCTCCTTCCTGGCGCCCCTGGGCTTCTACCTCCCGGCCGACTCGGGGGAGAAGGTGTCGCTGGGGGTGACGGTGCTGCTGGCCCTCACCGTCTTCCAGCTGCTGGTGGCGGAGAGCATGCCGCCGTCGGAGAGCGTGCCGCTCATCGGTGAGCCCTCGAGGGGCTGGGGGGTGCTGGGGACGGGGCCCTCGTGGCGAGGGGGGGGGTCCCTGCCCTTGCCCCTGCCCCTCAGCACCACCGCCCGCCTTGCAGGGAAGTATTACATCGCCACCATGACCATGATCGCCGCCTCCACTGCGCTGACCATCTTCATCATGAACGTCCACCACTGCGGGCCGGGGGCCAGGCCGGTGCCGCCGTGGGCACGGCGCCTCATCCTGCACCACCTGGCCCGCGCCCTCTGCGTCTGCGAGGTGGGAGAGAGCTGCAGCAGCCCCCGGCGGGTGGGCACGGGCGGAACGGGGCCGCAGGAGCCCCCCGGGGTGGGCGCCCAGCCGGGGCCGTGTCCCCGCGGCCACTGCCTGTGCCACCACCATGTGCTGCTGAGCAGCGTGGGCTACATCGCCGGCTGCTTCCGACGCCACCGAGCCGCCCAGCGCCGTGCTGGGGAGTGGAAGAAGGTGGCCAAGGTGATGGATCGCTTCTTCATGTGGGTCTTCTTCATCATGGTCTTCCTCATGAGCGTGCTGGTCATCGGCAAAGCCGCCTGATGGCACCACCACACACAGCACCCCGGGTGTCCCATGGGTGGCTCAGCCCTGGCACGGCTGGGGGCTCTGGGGCAGGCACAGCAGGGACCGTGGGGACAGATGGGGGCTCCAGAAGTGCTGGGGAGGTGCTGGGAGCACCCCCGTGCCAGGGGGCTGAGCCGGAGGGGCCTGGCTGGGGTAAGCTGCTGGTGTTTGATGCACTGTGCCCCACGGACCTGGGTACAGAAATCAAAGTGGGAATAAACCCTGCAGCGTGCATCTCCTGGCTTCTGCCTCCTGCCTGGGGTTTGCTCCTGGGGAGCCCATTCCCTGCTGAGCTCAGCCTCGGGGGCTTCTGGAGAAAGAGGGGGACAGAGCACAGCCAGGTGCAGATGAGTGGGGGCACCAGTGATGGTTCCCAGGGCCACCAGTGTGCTGCTGGTGCAGGGTGTGCGTGCAGCCAGGCTGGCATGCGGGGAGAAACATGGCTGAAGAGGAATCCAGAGCACAAACCGAGACTTGATGTGGGTCGTGCTCATGCATGAGCCCCCCCAGGCTCCCACAGCCCCTTTCCCAGCCTGGCCACGTCCCTCTGGGGGCCAGCACAGCCCAGCGCGTTTGGTGACCACCTCTTGTGGCCAGTGCCAGTCCCATCCCTGCTCTGTTTGACCCCGGGATGGGGAAATGAAGAGCTGCACCCCGTGAAGGCTGCACCCTTTAATGTGCTGAGCCCGAAGGAGCACCGCGGGGCTGTGCTGGTGCTTGGCCCCCTGCTCGGGGCCAGAGGAGCCCACCGACCCTGCAGGACCAGCGCTCCCAGAAGGGCAGCGAGCGGCAGCGCTGCCTCCAGCGGGCCCTCACCCACATCCACAGCCTGGCACAGGTCTCCTGCAGGCACTGCCCGGCCCGGCACAGCCCCACGGCCACTCGGGGCCGGACCCCGCCTGTGGGCACCCAGCAGGGCCCCAGGGGGCTGCTCCTGCGGGGGCTGCTCCGCTCCGGCTCCTTTGGGATGCTCCAGCCTGGATCCCCCGGGGTGCTCCCGTCCGGCTGCAGCAGGAGGCTCCGGGCCGTGTCCCTGTCCGTGTCCGTGTCCGTGTCCGTGTCCCTGTCCGTGCCCAGGCACCACTGCCACCCCCCGGCACCGGTACCGAGGATCTCCAGCCGGACATGCACCTTCACGGAGGTCCGGGGGTGCTCCCGGAGGGGCTCCCTGGGGGGCTCCCGGCGCTCTCTCTGCTGCCGGGGGGGTCCCGGGGGTCCCGCCCGTCCGCCCCCCGCCGCCCCCCGCCGCAGCGCCAGCACCGCCCGCAGGAGCCGGCAGCGGCGCTCGGTGGCGGCCCGGGAGCGGCGAGCGGAGCGCAGCAGCTCCAGGATGGGGTCCGCCGGGGTCGCCCCCCCGGGAGGCGAAAGGGGCCGGGGCTGCTCCGAGCCCTCGGGGCTCCGCGCTCCGGTCCCGGGGAGGCGCTGGAAGCACGGCCCCGGGGGGCGGCGGGGGTCGGAGCCCCCCAGGAGGGGAGGTGGAGGAGGAGGAGGAGGCGGCTCCGGGGGGGTCGGGGGGCTGAGGGCGGCCAGCTCGGCCAGGGCGCCCGGCCAGGGCTCCGGGAAGGAGTAGAGGGAGCACCGCGAGGAGGAGAAGGCGGCGAGGGACAGCAGGGAGGCCATCGGTGCCAGGCTCGTCCTGCGGGAGGAGATGGAGATGGAGGAGCCCCCGCTGCACCCCCTGCCCTGGGGGGGGGACCTGGGGGTGGCCCCGTCCCCGGGCAGAGCCCCGGAGCCCAGCCCCGAGCCCTGCAGCCCCTGGGGGGCCGGGGTCAGCCCAGGCAGTGCTCACCCCATGTCCCGTCCCGGTGATGCCGTCCCCGCTGCTGCCTCCATCCGCAGGGAAGCTGCTGGGAACAGAGTGGGTGAATGGCCGGGAGCCCCCCCAGCTCAGCCCCCCGCCGGGGGTGCCAGTCCTCGGGGTGCCCGGTGCTGGTGGGGACCCACTCACCGCTCCGCTCCTTCTGCGGGGCTCTCCATGGCTGCCTCCGCTTCCTCAGCCTCCTCCAGTTCCTCTGCATCAGCCCCAAGTAGATGGGTGAGGGGGGGGCGGCAGCCCCCAGCACCCCCTGCCCCAAATTTTGTCACCTACCCGCAGCCGCCGCAGCCACAGCGCGGTGGACACCAGGCTCAGCCGCAGCAGCAGCGGCAGCAGCGGGAGTAGCTCGGATGGGGGGGGGATGCCAGGGCCCCCCATGGCTCCGGCAATGCCGCAGGTCCCCAGGCGGCGGGCACAGGCCTGTGGCACAGAGCCCCGAATTTCATGAGCCACGAGAAGGGCTCAGCGCCGATGCCAGCGGCTGGGAGAGGAGCCCCCAGCATGGGGATGGCACCACCGGCACCCACAGCATGTCCTGGGGCTGAGCACCCCCACCCCGTGAGCCCCCCATCCTGTGCCAGGGTGCTGCCCGCGCATGGGGGACGCTGCCCGTGGGTGCTGGGGTGCCACAGGAGGGGCGCAGCCTGCTTCTGACCCCACTTCTGCAGGGCTGCCCCCCCCACAGCCAGCCTTACCGAGCTCCCCAGCCCCCCCACGAGCCGGAGCCCACCGGGATGGTGCCACGGTGCGATGCCCACTGCCCGCTCCCACCCCTGCGGGGCCCCCGTTGGGGCACGGCGCGGTGCACACGCACCCCCCTTTGTGACACCACGCAGTTCTTCTCCCTCCTTCCAGCCCCAAACGCAGCTTGGATGCAGATGGGAGCCCCTCGATGCCGAACGCCGGGTCCAGCAGGAACCCACCCCATGTCCCCCCTGCCTCCTCCTGGTCTCCCCCCTAAGCCCTCCCAGGCTGTGGGGTGGCTGGGCCCGGGCTCATCCTGCAGCTGCTGGAAATTCCCTTCCGTGGGGTTTGGTTCCTGCACTGAGAAGCAGGGCGGTGGCAGCTGGGCAGGGCAGGCTGCAGGCACCATGTCGTGCAGAAAATGAAAGCAGGCGAGCAAGCAGCAGCTCCGGATCTGCCCCTTTCCTGTTTTCTGTTTTGCAGCTCCGGTTTCAGCCCTGGCCCTGCACAGGGCCCCCGGGGCCTGCTGGGCTGGGACACCCACCCGCAGGGACACCCCGTGGGCAGGGGCACCCACCCGCAGGGACATCACCGCCGGGAATGCCACCAGTACAGGGACACCACCAGGACAGGGACACCACTGGTATGGGGACACCACTGGGACAGGGACACCACTGGTATGGGAACACCTCCTGGGGCACCGGGACGGGAGCCTGGGGGCTGCTGCCTGCCCGGCTGGTGGGGAGCGAGGGCAGCTCTGCGGGACCCCAGGGGACTTGGGGGGTCCCCCCGGGCGGGTACAGCCCTGGGGCTGTCAGGGGGCCCTGTCCCCATGACGCAGGCAGGGCTGGCACCCCGGGGTGCCCCTCATCGCCTTGGGGGCTGCTCCCTGCCTGGGAAAGCCGCTGTCCCTCCTGAGCTAGGGGGATGCGGGGTGACCCTTATGGGATGTTTTTGCACCTGATGGCCGCCCTTGTCCCTGATGGTGAACGGCCCCACACGGGCACGTCCCAGGCTCTCCCTCCTGCAGCGCTCGGAGGCTCCTCCTGAGGCTTCCCCAACCCCTGTCCCCACAGAGCCGGAGGTGCCATGGGCCTGAGGATGATCCCGCAGCTGCGCTGGGCATGGCTGTGCCTCGGGGCCCTGCTGGCAGCCCCCTGGGTGAGTGGGGGCCCTGCAGTGCGGCACCCTCACCCCGCTGCCCTTGGTGCCAGTTCCACGCCATCCTGCTGCTTTTGCTTTTACTTCGCTTTGCTGCCGCTGTCCCCGTGCCAGGGCTCGCTGTGGGCTCTGCCCCAAGCCATGTGGGTGCTGCTCACCCTCCTGCTGCTTGCCTCTGCAAAGGTGATTTCTTGCATCCCTCCAGTTCCTGGGGAGCCCCAAGGAGCACAGTGCTCCGGCTCGGGCAGGGGCAGAGACCCACGGCAGGGCAGGGGAACGCTGTGGGATGTGTGGGCGCAGCTAACCCTGTGCATGGCATGCAGCACCTCGGGAGGGGGCTCCAGCACCCAGCGTGCACCCCACACAGCCCCGTTCCCTCGCGCAGGCGAGGACCCCGCAGTTCCTGATGGACATGAGCCACGACGCCTTTGATGACCAGTACGAGGGGTGCACGGAGGCGATGGAGGCGGTGGGGCCGGCGCTGCTGGCGCAGGAGCAGGCGCGGGGCAAGTCCAGGCTCTTCGGCAGGGTCTGGGCACGCGCCGGGGAGCGGTGGCAGCAGGTGAAGGGCTCGCTGGCTGCCCGCCTGCCCCCCGGCTTCAAGGATGAGTACGGCCAGGCCGTGATCGCCTACACGGACAACGGCCTGCACCACTTCTTCAACGCGGCCATGCAGGCAGCCGGGCGGTCGCGGGCTGCTTACAACGCCAGCTTCCCCTTCAAGGCACTGCACTTCTACCTGACCAGAGCCCTGCAGCTGCTGCGGGGTCCCTGCGAGGCCACCTATGGGACACCGGTGTACCGGGGCATCTCCCACACCCGTTACCAGCTGCAGGGCGCCAGCCCCTTCAGGTTCGGCTCCTTCGCCTCCTCCTCCTTCAGGAGGGAGCAGGCAGAGAGCTTTGGGCAGGACACGTTCCTCAGCATCCGCAGCTGCTTTGGGGTCCCCATCCACGCCTTCTCCTTGTACACGGAGGAGGAGGAGGTGCTGATCCCTGGCCACGAGATCTTCTGGGTCTTCCCGGACGAGGGCAGTCACCGCTTTGTCCTGCGGAGCACCAACAGGACCTGCAGCCACTTCAACTGCGCCTTCCTGGGGTGTGAGTAGGGGGCTCGGGCACCCCCAGCTGCTCCTGTGGCGTCATCCTGGTGCTGCACGGCCGGGGCTGCCGGGGCCAGCACTGACCCCAGCCCTTCTGCTTCCCCCCCAGACGAGAAGAGCCCGGAGTGCAGAGGCAGCACAGGTAGGAACCCCTGCAGGTGTCACAGAATCGTGGTATCATAGAACAGCTCGGGTTGGAAGGGACCTTAAAGACCATCCAGTTCCAACCCCCTGCCATGGGCAGGGACACCTCCCACCACACCAGGTTGTCCAGGGCCTCGTCCAACCTGGCCTTGAACACCTCCAGGGATGGGGCATCCACAGCTTCTCTGGGCAACCTGTGCCAGTGCCTCACCACCCTCTGAGTGAAGAATTTCCTCCTAACCTCTAATCTAAATCTTTCCTCTCTTAGTTTTTAAGCCACCCACCAACACAGCGTGCCCGTTAGGAGCAGCTAACTGCAGGGCTGCCTGCTGGGAGCCAGTTTAGACCTCTAACCGCATTTCGGGGTCTCTGTGCAGGGGAAGGGGCTCAGCCTCAGCAGGGTGGTTGCAGACCCCACAGCTGCAGGCAGTGCCTGTGCCACTGCTGCGGGGCTGAGCCAGCGAGCGGCTGACGAACCCATCTCTCTGCAGCTGGTCCCAGGCACAGAGAGGAGCTGTGAAGGGCAGTGCCCAGCTGGTGGCCTGGAGGAGAAAAGCCAGCGGCCATGCAGAGAGCGCCTCACCCGCCGTCCGTGGCACAGACTGCCTCATGCACCTCTGGGCCCAGTGACACCAGTGCCAGGGCTGGTCTGCTGGGGCTCACTCCGGACCGTGCTCACAGCAGGGCTCGGCAGCACCCGGCACCAAGCAGCACCCAGCCCCCAGGACAGGGGAAGCTTTGTACCACTTCCACACTATTTTGCATTTTTCCAGCTTCCCATTTTTAGCAACTTCGCAGCCAGACGAGGCTTGCACCCTCACCTGGACCCAGCCCCAAAACCTCCACAGGTGGTTCCACGTCTCGCAGACTGCTGGCAATGAAACTTCAGACCGAGGCAGGGATTTGACCACTTGTAGTGGATTTATGAGGCAAAATTTTGGTAGTGGGGGAACATAGGGGTGGCTTCTGTGAGTAGAATCCAGAATCTGCCCCACGTTAGATAAAGGCCAAACTGCTGGCCAGAGCCAGTCCAATAAGTGATATTGTTTGTGCCTCCGTGAGAACATATTTAAGAACAGGAAAACCAAAACTGCCGCACAACAGTAGATGGAGAGAGGAGTGAGAAGCAGCCCTGCAGCCCCCAAGGTCAGTGCAGCAGGAGGCAGGAGGTGCTCCATCAACCAGAGCACAAGTTCCCCTGCGGCCTGTGGAGCGGCCCCTGGTGGAGCAGGCTGTCCCCCTGCACCCATGGGTCCCACCCGGAGCAGATCTCCACGCTGCAGCCCCCCCATGGGTGGAGGAGCCCCCGGTGGAGCAGGTGGATGGGGTCTGGGGGGAGCTGCCGCCCACCTGTGGGGCCCCGTGCTGGAGCAGTTTGGGACTGGGGGATGGACCCCGTGGGACGGAGCCGTGTGGGAGCAGTTCTTGAAGCCCCTGAAGGATCAGTTTGGGAAGGACGGCATCCATGGGAGGGACCCCACGGGGAGCAGGGGCACAGAGGGACCGTGAGGGGTGGCAGGGATGAAGCGTCAGGGACTGACTGCAGCCCCCATTGCCCGTTCCCATGCACTGCTCGGGGGGGAGAAGGTGGAAGAGGTGGATGAGGGGAAGGTGTTGGAGTTTGGTTTTTTGTTTTCTAACTGCTCTCGCTTGTTAGTAATAGGCAATAAATGATAATCATCTTCCTACTCTGAGTCTATTTTGCTTGTTACGATAATGGTTGAGCGATCTCCCTGTCCTTATCTCAACCTCTCCTCCCTCTGGCGCTGCCACTGCCCCCGGCTCCTCCGGGCACTGTGGCCACCAGTCCCGCAGCCGGACCTAGGCCCCGCGCCGGCGGCAGCGCCGTGTTGTGGGCTGATCCCCGCAGGGCTGTTCTCTCGGGCACGCTGCGCTTGGGTCTGCCGTTACCTCAAGCCTTCGGGCCTCACACTGGGCACCAGAAGGCCTGCTGTGCTTGAAGCTACAGGCAGCTCAGCACCGCACAGCCGCTCGCTCCCCTCCTCCCCAGCAGGGCTGGGGAGAGAAGGGACACTTGGATCTGGCTGCAGGAGCTGGCACTGAGCTCACTCGCACACACAGAGGCCTCGCCAGGAGCTGGCACGTAGTCCTCTCAGCACGCGTACACATGGGAAAGGCTGCGAGTGTGCAAAGAGAAAAGCTTTAATGAGAAAATGCGACGATAGGACACACAAAGACTGACCGGCCCTTTTATACCCCAAACAAACCCCTCAGCAGGTCCTCCTGCTCCTCCTTCTCTACACACGGCCATGCCTCCACACAGCAGCTCCACGTTATTTCAGGCTCCCCAGGCTTCCCAAGCCAGAGGTGTTGCCTTCACCACAAGGCTCCCCTTCCCCTCACAGAGCCGGTGGCACGGGGTCCCCGTTCCTCTGCAGCCATGGCTGGAGGAGCGCGGGGAGCACGGCGGCGCCTCCCCAGGGCTGAGCCCATCTCCTGGGGGCACCCACCCTGCTGCCTGCCATTACCATTCACCAGTGCACAGTTGTAGTTGCTGCACACACCATGGGAGTGGAGATGAATGATGCTTCTGCTGGAGTAACTGGTGAGTTTGGTGACACTGAATACCTCATAGGGTGGGATGAGGACTTCTTCCTCCTCAGGGTAGAAGGAGAAGTTCTGGATGGGAACACCATAGCAGGTGTGCACAATGAATAAAGTGTCCTGGCCAAATCTCTTGGTAGCATTCTTCTTGATGGATGTGGAGGCGAACTGGCCAAAGCGGACGGTCTGATGGCGGCGGGCCGTAAAGCGGATGCCCCTGACACTGCGGTAGACATCGTAGCATCTGCGGCCCTGGGCTTTCCGCAGAGTGTGCAGGGCCTTGGTCAGGAGGAAATGCATTGTCTTGAAGGGGAAGTGTTGCAGGTAGTGCTCACGGGAGCGCCCACCCTCACGTACAGCTGCATTGAGCTGGCGGTACAGGCTTGTACAAGAAGTGTACGCCAGCACGGCCACAGCGTACTCCCGCCGCAGCACCTGCGGTTGGATGGAGTTGCCCCATTGCTCCCGCCACCTCTCCTCTGCTCTTCTCCAGGTCTTCGCGTACATGTCGTTTTCAAACTCGGTGCCGTTCACTATTTTAAGCTCCTCTTCCATCTCGCATCTGCAGCCCCAGTACTGGTCATCGAAGGAGTTCTGGGCCATGTCCATCGCCACCTCAATGATGGGGCCTAGGTCTTGCTCACGGGTGCTGCTGGCAGCCAAGGTGCCAGCCAAGGTGCCGGCCAGCAGCACCCAGCCCAGGCCGAGGTGCTCCATGTGCAGGAAGCTCCGGGGGTCCAGCCACAAGCGGGGATGCCCCAGGCAGCGCAGGACCCGGTCCTCTGCAACCGGCTGAGCTCAGCCGCTGAGTGCAGCAGTACAGGGCACGGGCGTCTGCTAGGGGGAGAGCGCAGGGTCGGAGAAGGCTGCAGGGAGAAGCAGAGCAGATGCATCAGGACCACCTCAAAAACCACCCATGGCCCCCCTGGCACCAGAGGGAAGCACCCGCAGTGTGTGTCCCCAGCCACGGCCACCTGGGTCTTCCCCACCCCGATACCGGCCCGGACTCCAGCCCAGCTACTTGCATCAAACACCGCAGACACCTGGGTTCCCCCGTGCAGCCCCGACATCCTCTGAGGCCGCAGCATTTGTGCCAGGAGTAGCCCTGGTGCTGCAGTGAGATGTTACCTCTGCTCTGTTGCATGCAGGACCCACGGCTCGGCGCTGCTGCAGGGTGCGTGGAGCTGGCTGCTCTGCCTTTTTATAGCAACCCCCAGACAGTTTGTGTTCCAGCCCCCCATGACCACCCAGTTGCTGCTGGGCTGTTGCAAAAGGCTGCAGGGAAACCAACAGGAAATCGCCTTTTATCAGTTGCCCATGCTCTAGGGCGTGTGTGTGTGGGTCCCAGTCCCATGGGTGC
Source organism: Aythya marila (assembly GCF_965140915.1). NCBI lineage: Eukaryota > Metazoa > Chordata > Aves > Anseriformes > Anatidae > Aythya > Aythya marila. Next base: position 733,382 of record NC_139042.1, read on the forward strand.
TGAGAGGTGAGGCGCAGGCTCTGCAGCCCTCAGTGCAGAGGAGCTCCGGCAGGAGCAGACACTGGCTTGTCCTGGTTTTGGCTGGGATAGAGTTGCTTTTCATCACCGTAGCTGGTGTGGGGCTTTGGTTTTAGGATGAGAATGGTGCTGATAACACACTGATGGCTTAGATGGTGCTGAGCAGTGCTGACACAGAGCCAAGGACTTCTGTGCTTCTCACACTGTGGCGGGGTTGGCTGAGGGGCTGCCATTGCTCAGGGACAGGCTGGGCATGGGTCAGAGGGTGGTGAGCAATTGTTTTGTGCATTACTTTCTTCAGTTTTCTTGCTTGCTCATTTTCTGTCTTTCTTTCTCATTAAACTGTCTTTCTCTCAGCCTGCCAGTCTGTGCACTTTTACTCTTGTCAGCTCTCTCCCCTTCCCCTGGTGGGGAGGTGACTGAGGACGTGGCTGTGCGGTGCTGAGGTGCTGAGCTCTCTGCTGCATTACACCACAGCGGTGCTTTTAGCACCTAGGGTGAGTCCGGAAGGTACCCGAGATACTGTGAGAGATCCACAGACCTGAGCAGACAATGCTAGATGGGACAAACTGCTTTAGAATTCGTGCCCATGGTACATTTGTTTAGCAGCCCCTGGTTGCAATGCTGATTTATTTGCTCTCCAGGTTGCCTTGTGTAAGCCCTCTCCTGCTGCGTATGCTCCCCGTGCTGCCATCAGCACCTCCGAGGGCTGCTTGAAGGCTGCTGGGGGCAGCTGGCTGTGCCTTCCCCAGCCTGGTGTGCGTGGGGTGTGCGGCTGCATTCACCAGCAAACTTTAGGCTGGACCAACCAGCCAGTACATGGGCCAAGTGCATGGGCCAAGCCCCAGCATGTTGCAGTGATTTGTGTCTCTTTGGAATTGCCAGGGTGATGACACACCTTTTTGAAGCATTCTGCCTGCTTCTTAGGATTCTGCAGTTTTTCACGGGTGAATATCCAAAGCACTGCAGGTGCCCACTGCTCTAGATGCCTGTTAAAGGACAAGGACCGCTCTCTCACTCCCCCTCCTTAGATGAGGAGGGGAAGAAGTAAAGCAAAGAACAACACATGGGTTGAGATAAGGATATTTTAATTAAAGGGAAATAATAATAATAATAATAATTAAATATTATTATGAACTAAACAATTTAACTAAAGGGAAAAAAAAAAAAGGAAAGGGGAAAACGTAGGGGTAAAGGAAAAAAAAAAGGGGGGGGAGGAAAACAAACAAATAAAACAAATGAAGGCTGTGTGGAAGTGCAGAAGAAAGAAATTACTCTCTACTTCCCACAAATGAGCGATGCTTGACCACGTCCTTGAAGCAGGTCCTCAACGCATGGAGCCGGTGTTGAGGAGGAGGACCGACGTTTTCACGAGAGCCCACCACTCCCACTCCCCTCTTCTTCTTGTTCCCACCTTTTATTGCTGAGTGTGACACCACATGGTATGGAATGTCCCTTTGGTTGGTTTAGGTCAGCTGCCCTGGGGATGTTTCTCTTCTCACTTTTTGCCCACCCCCTAGGAGGGTTAGAGAGAGACCCGATGCTGTGCCACTGCTGCTCAGCAGTAGACACAACCCTGGTGTGATCCCACTGCTGTTCCAGCTCCAAGTACAGAGCACAGCACTGCTTGGGCTACTGCAGGGAAAGTTAACATCCCAGCCAGACCCAGTACATCCTCCACCCCTTATTCCATAACATTTGTGTCACACTCAGATCCCCATACAAGTATTCTCATCATTATTCCTTGTCCTTTAACAGGACAAGGATTTAACAGGACAGGATTAATAGGCAGGTGTATCTTTTCATTCCATAGGTCTTTCTTGGAAAATGTTCATAAGAACTGTTGATGATTAGGTCTTCATCTGCCAAAGTGGCCACTCAAGGCAGGCGGAGTTGGATGTCTGGATGCCAGCACCAGCTTAGCTCAAGTCCTTGTTGCACCGCCCGGCTCCTTGCAAAGTTGACCTGTCGTTGATCCTACAGCGTCTTCCTACAACATATAACTTAGATAGCAGATTAGTTTTCTCTCAAGGTCAAATCTCCTTGAGGCACACACTTGATGTCCCCATTCTTTTGCATGACCCACCAGGTATACTCCGGTCCTCGGGCGAAGACAATCCCATGAGTGGGTTTGCCTTTTCCCAAGGCAGGAGCAACCCACACTGCCTACATCCACCTTCCTACATGCACTACGGGGACTTTAGCTCCTTTCACTGTGTGTAGGGGTTTTGTTTCGGCAGGACCAGCACGGCTGTCAGACCCCCTATTGTTAACTAGCCAAGTGGCTTCTGGTAGATCTATGTCCCCTTGTTTCCAAGTCCCAGCCCCCAATGCTCGTAACATAGTCTTTAACAGTCCATTGTACCTCTCAACCTTCCCAGAAGCTTGTGGGTGATAAGGGATGTGGTATACCCACTCAACACCATGCCTCTTGGCCCAGGAGGTAACAAGATTGTTTCGGAAATGACTCACATTGTCAGACTCAATTCTCTCTGGTGTACCATGATGCCACAATACTTGTCTTTCCAGGCCCAAGACAGTGTTTCGGGCCGTGGCATGGTTTACAGGGTATGTTTCCAGCCACCCAGTAGTTGCTTCTGACACGGTGAGTATGCACTGTTTGCCTTGGCGTGTTTGTGGGAGTGGTCCGATATAGTCAATTTGCCAGGCCTCACCATATATAAACCTTGTCCACCTCCCCCTGTTCCAGGGAGATTTTACCTTCGTGGCTTTCTCGATTGCAGCACAGATCTCACACTGATGGGTAACCTGTGTGATGGCCTCAATGGTCAGGTCCACCCCTCGATCACGAGCCCACCTGTATGTGGCTTCCCTCCCCAGATGTCCTGATGTTTCATGGGCCCATCGAGCTACAAACAGCTCACCCTTACGTTCCCAGTCTAGGTCCACCTGAGCCACTTCAATTTTCGAAGCTCGATCCACTTCTTTGTTGTTCTGATGTTCTTCAGTAGTGCGACTCTTGGGCATGTGGGCATCTACATGACGTACTTTAACGTCCAGGTTTTCTACCCGGGCAGCAATATCTTGCCACAGGGTAGCAGCCCAGATAGGTTTACCTCTGCGCTGCCAGTTGCTCTCTTTCCATTGCTGCAGCCACCCCCACAGAGCATTTGCCACCATCCATGAGTCAGTGTAGAGATACAGTACCGGCCATTTTTCTCTTTTGGCAATCTCTAGGGCTAGTTGTATGGCTTTTACTTCTGCATACTGACTCGACTCACCTTCTCCTTCCATGGCCTCCACAACTCGTCGTATGGGATTCCACACAGCAGCTTTCCATTTCCGATGTCTCCCTACCTCACGGCAGGATCCGTCAGTGAACACCACATACTGCTTTCTGCCTTCTGGCAACTCATTGTATGGTGGTGCTTCTTCAGCACGAGTTACCTCTTCTGTTGGCACTCCGAAATCTCTGCCTTCCAGCCAGTCCATAATCTCTTCCAGGATTCCTGGGCGATTAGGTTTTCCCATTCGAGCCCGCTGTGTAATTAACGCTATCCACTTACTCCACGTAGCATCAGTTGCATGGCGTGTAGTGGGAATTTTCTCTTTGAACATCCAACGTAACACAGGTAGCCGTGGTGCCAAGAGGAGCTGTGCTTCTGTACCCACATCTTCTGAAGCAGCTTGAACACCCTCATATGCTGTGAGTATCTCTTTTTCAGCTGGGGTGTAATTGGCTTCTGATCCTCGGTAGCCACGGCTCCAGAAACCCAGAGGTTGACCTCGAGTTTCTTCTGGGGTTTTCTGCCAGAGGCTCCAGGTGAGGCCATGCTCCCCAGCTGCAGTATAAAGTATGTTTTGCACAGATGGTCCAGAATGGGCATGCCCAAGGTCTACTGAACGAGCTATTTCTTGTTTGAGTTGTTCAAAGGTCTGTTGTTGCTTGGGGCCCCACTCGAAATAGTTTCTCTTTCGAGTCACTCGATATAGAGGACTCACAAGCTGAGTATAGCCTGGCACATGCATTCTCCAAAATCCCACAAGGCCTAGAAAAGCTTGCGTTTCTTTTTTGCCAGTTGGCGGAGACATTGTCATTATTTTATTGATCACATCCATCAGAATATGGTGACATCCATCCTGCTATTTTACCTCCAAGAACTGGATTTCCTGTGCAGGCCCCTTGACCTTACTCTGTTTAATGGCAAAACCAGATTTCAGGAGAATTTTGGAATTTGGATTACTTTCTTCCCTTTCTCAAAAACTTCTGCTGTGTTCCCCACACGAGGATGTCATCAACGTACTGCAGGTGCTCAAGAGCTCCCCTTTGTTCCAGTGCAGACTGGATCAGTCCATGGCAAATGGTAGGGCTGTGTTTCCACCCCTGGGGCAGTCGATTCCAGGTGTATAGGATGCCCCTCCAAGGGAAAGCAAACTGTGGCCTGCATGCTGCTGCCAAAGGGATGGAGAAAAATGCATTAGCAATATCAATTGTGGCGTACCACTTGGCTGCCTTTGACTCTAGTTCGTACTGGAGTTCCAGCATGTCCGGCACTGCAGCACTCACGGTGGCGTGACTTCATTCAGGCCTCGATAGTCCACTGTTAGCCTCCACTCGCCATTAGACTTTCGCACTGGCCATATGGGACTATTAAGGGGTGAGTGAGTCTTGCTGATTACTCCCTGACTCTCCAGTCGGTGAACCAACTCATGGATGGGAATCAGGGAGTCTCGGTTGGTGCCATATTGCTGTCGGTGCACCGTTGTAGTAGCAATTCGTACCTGTGCTCTTCAACCTTCAGCAATCCTACAACACAAGGGTCTTCTGAAAGGCCAGGCAGGGCAGACAGCTGCCTAATCTTCTCTGTGCTCAAAGCAGCTATGCCCTTAGCCAAAAGCCCTTAGGAGCCCCTCTTCTTGCTGCTGTATTTCCTTTCAGTTCACGTACCCGAGCAGCTAGGGTTGAGGTAGGTACACCATCCCATTTCTTCATATCCTCCCCACGGTCACTCAAATAAAACCAAAAGGTGCCACGTGGTGTGCATCTTGGGTACTCTCTCTCTTGAGCAGGCAAATGCTGATTCTTAGTGGCTGAAGCATCACTCCGTCTAGATGAGGGGGAATATGGGGAATATGCTCGTTCCACGAGGTGGTCAAGTCTTTCAGACAGTTTCTCCACAGCTGAGACACAGGACCATAGTGGAGCAGAGAGGTTGTCTTCATATTTTTGAAGCTGGCAGGACAGATTACACACTGTTGGTCCCATCCCCTCATCCCAGCTAAATACTGCCAGTGTACTGGCATGTGCTGGTGGTGCACTCTGCACAAATTTACGCCACATGGATGTTGTGCACTGGACTTCATCGGGATCTTGAGGTGTCTGGGCATTGTCCAAATCACTATAAATCATCTCCTGCACAGCTAATCCCCGCAGATGCTGGAGACCTTTATCCATAGTTGTCCACTTGCCTATGTGATATACAATATCTTCTTTATGGGGATATCTTTCTCTCACAGCTGCCAGGAGTCGTCTCCAGAGGCTGAGGACCTGTGCTCCTCTCCTAATTACTTAGTCCATTTCTCTAGAGAGGGATCCCAGCTGCTTGGCTTCATTGCCTTCTAATTGTAGGCTACTGGCCCCAGCATCCCAGCATCGAAGCAGCCAGGTGAGGATGTGTTCACCTGGGTGTCAGCCGTAATCCTTTCGTATTTCTCGCAACTCACTCAGCGATAGGGATCGAGTGGTTTCTGATTCCTTTATGATTTCCAGCTCTTTTTCCTGCTGTTTTTGTGATGGCTCTGCTTTAGAGGTGCCTGCCATTTCCCCTTTTCCCTCCTTCTTAGGAGAGCCTTCTTCCCTTACTAAACGAGCTGACCTCCGTTTCCATTGTTTTGACTTGACTATGGGGGCGACTGATACCATAGTTGGTTGGTCCTCTGGGTCAGCCACAGCATGTGTTATCTGGTCATCAGACTCAGAAACTTCCTCCCTCTCTTCAAGGTGCCGGATGATGTTAAATAGTGTTTGATGGGAGTAAGCCAGGACCCAGCACAATGCTGCAAGCTGTTGTTCTCCAGTGTTATCAGGGTCAGGACATACAACTCTCAAACATTCTACCAGGTTTTTAGGATTTTGCACTTGCTCAGGGGTGAAGTTCAAAACTATTGGAGGTGACACCCGTGACAAGTATCTGCCAACATCATCCCACACACCTTGCCACTCGCCACAAGACTGTTTCAAGACAGATTCCCAGGTAAGCTTTCTAAACAATCGACTAATCTTAGAGAGAAGAGGAAACCCGTTATTCAGAATTAGAAATAGCAATACATGGGTTACACATGGCTGTTCAAAATACTCCCAAACTGTGTTAATTAGCCCACTGTGAAAGAAGGGAAAGGTACCATTCCTGATATTATTAATAAACTGGTATCCAGATGAGGAAAGGAAGGCAGTGTAGTTCTGAATATTCCCTAAAAGATAGTTTCCATGAGACCCAAATGATAACAGCGCAGAGCCTGAATGCCAGATTAAACTCAAGGCCAGTGCTTGGCAGCACAGCGAATTAAAAAAAAATGAACACAGATTGTAGCACTTTGTCGGATCGGATATATAGGAGAAAGGAGACCATGACACGGATTGCATGACATATGATCAAACAAGCCATTATTAACAGGACACTGAACATGGTTACTAGCAAGTAAGTGTGTTAGTTGTACGCGCCTTAATCAATTCTATTGTTATCTCAACCCTTCGAGCCCCACGTTGGGTGCCAAAAAGGACTGTGGTGGTTTTACCGTGCTGGGTAGCTAAACACCACAACCGCTCTCTCACTTCCCCTCCTTAGATGAGGAGGGGAAGAAGTAAAGCAAAGAACAACTCACGGGTTGAGATAAGGATAACTTAATTAAAGGGAAATAATAATAATAATTAAAGAAAGATTATTATGAACTAAACAACTTAACTAAAGGGGGGGGAAAAAGAAAAAGGAAAGGGGAAAAGGGAAGGGGAAAAGAAAAAAAAAAAAAGAAAAGGAGGAAAACAAACAAATAAAACAAATGAAGGCTATGTGGAAGTGCAGAGGACAGAAATTACTCTCTACTTCCCACAAATGAGCGATGCTTGACCATGTCCTTGAAGCAGGGCCTCAACGCATGGAGCTGGTGTTTGGGAGGAGGACTGACGTTTTCCCAACTAGAGCCCACCCCTCCCCTCTTCTTCCTGTTCCCACCTTTTATTGCTGAGTGTGACACCACATGGTATGGAACATCCCTTTTTTTGGTTTAGGTCAGCTGCCCTGGGGATGTTTCTCTTCTCACTTTTTGCCCACCCTCTAGGAGGGTTAGAGAGAGGCCCAATGCTGTGCCACTGCTGCTCAGCAGCAGACACAACCCTGGTGTGATCCCACTGCTGTTCCAGCTCCAAGTACAGAGCACAGCACTGCGTGGACTGCTGCAGGGGAAGTTAACATCCCAGCCAGACCACATCCTTGCCACACTCCCTGCCACTCATAACCATCCTGCCTCGGGACAGGGGTCTGGGTGGCATTCTTAAGTAGTTGTTTAACCTTAAACAAAACCTGAAGTGCATTCAGGAGACATTACAATAAGAACATGCTGGTCTGAACATCCCAGGGACATTCAAATTTTGAGGAGCTACTGTAACTAGCCTGGGGGAGAAAGGGCAGGTGAAGGAGAAAGGGGGAGTGAGCAGGTGGGGAAAATATCTTCCCTTGTCCCCTTCACAGACTGTATCCCTGAAAAGAAAAGGTAAATGATGTAATTATTACTAGTTTCTGAGATATGGTTTCCAAAGTATGGAAGTGATGGCAATGCTGAGTACAAATACCAGATTACAGAATCCAACGTTAGGAATGTTTTAACAATTTGTGTCCATAAAGAACAGTCCTGTCTGCCTCTGGGCCCTGCACTGGCAATTTAATTCTTGAACCACAGATGCAGTGTGTCCCAGTCTCCCCTTCATTCTAGTCAATTTATCAAGTCTTCAGAAAATACTCCTCAAATTTATGAACCTGTTTGCTTTTGTTATTCCGGACTTCTATTTCTAACAGTTACAGCCTTTTTGCTGTCTTCTTCGAGATTAACTTAACACTGCTCTAGGTGTGACTGTCCCTGTGAATGGCTGGTGAAGAATGTTTTAATTACTGGTGAAGTGTCAATAAGAAAGCTATTTGTGTTTGTATGAAGTCTTTGATGTCTGGGGGTTTCAGAACAACTGATAACAACTAGTGACTATTATGGGATACTATGCAGGCCTCTGATATCTGGCCAGGTGGCCAAGAGATTAAGAAGAAGGAAAAAAAAAAGAACCTGAAGGACGGCTAGGAGACAAGACCTGCAGGGGATGTTCTAGAAACTTGATACGGTGCCAAGGGAGTACAACGGGGAAGGACGAGAAAAAAACTTGGAGAGGAAGACTACAAGCCTTCAGCATGAAAGACCCCTAGAGACCCCCAGAGGGACCAGCGGAGACTGATGCGCATGCTCTAGTAGGAGGGACTAGACCCCGGAAGCTAATTATAATAACCTATTTTTTTTAGAAGTAGTAATGAATGTATTAGTCTAGGAGCATAAAAATCAGCTACTTGATGTAACTGGTGTGCGTCCTGGTGGAGCGGAGACTCCCAGTGCACCCAGTGCTGTTTGCTTACCTCTATTCTTTTAATAAATCCTATTTTTTTATTTAATCCTATTTTGAAGAATGAGCCATTTCTAACACCCAGAACCATCTAGGTTGGAAGATCACCCAGCCCAACCTCTGACCTAACACTAACCAGTCCTCCACTAAACCATATCACTAAGCTCTACATCTAAACGTCTTTTAAAGACCTCCAAGGATGGTGACTCCACCACTTCCCTGGGCAGCCCGTTCCAATGTCTAACAACCCTTTCGGTAAAGAAGTTCTTCCTAATATCCAACCTAAACCTCCCCTGGCACAACTTTAGCCCGTTCCCCCTCGTCCTGTCACCAGGCACATGGGAGAACAGACCAACCCCACCTGGCTACAGCCTCCTTTAAGGTACCTGTAGTCTCATCCTTTAAGGTACCTATCAGTCTCATGAGCAGTAATTCTATCATGTCATAAGCCAGTGCTACACAGTAAGCAGCAAACTAACCTTAAACCAGCCCCCCAAAACAATAAACAGCACGACAGGGAACACATACAGTAAGTAATGTGCTATATAACTGAATTCAGAAAACAGGCACAGCAGACCTCAGATCAAAACAAAACAAAACAAAACAAAAACAAACAAACAAACAAAACAGCGCTATTAAGCTGATATAATGGTTACAATAATTTTGTTTTAACATGCTGTCATCACATCTGACACTATCTCGGCTCTTCGGGCCCCATCTTGGGTGTCAAAAGAACTGTTGTGGTTTAACCAGCACCACACAGACGCTCTTCCTCCTCACAGTGGGATGGGGGAGAGAATCGAGGAAAAAAAAAAAAAAAAGAAAAAAAAAAAAAAGTAAAAGCTTGTGAGTTGAGCTGAAGACAGTTTAATAGGACAGAAAAGAAAAAAAAAATAAGAAGAATAATCAAAATGGTAGTAAGATTAATAACACGTATAAAACACGTGATGCACAATGCAATTCCTCACCACCTTCTGATGGATGCCCAGTTTATCCCTGAGCAGCCTGAGCCCCCACCCCAGCTAGCCACCCCTATATATTGTCCAGCATGACCCCATATGGTGTGGGATACCCCTTTGGCCAGTTGGGGTCAGCTGCCCTGGGCCTGTCCCCTCCCAGCTCCTGCTGCACCCCCAGCCTGCCCGCTGGCAGGACAGAGCGGGAAGCTGAGACGTCCTTGGCTTAGTGAGAGCACTGCTCTGCAACAATTAAAACATCAGTGTCATATCAACAGTAGTCTCATCCTAAATCCCAAACACAGCACCATATCAGCTATGGTCTGCAGCCAAGGGAAGCACCTTCCCCTGTGTGAGCTGGGGGCTCATGCACTCACCCCTCATCCACAGACTCCTTGGGGGCACCAGCACAGACCCCCTGTCCGCCTGATGCCCTAGCCCAGCCCAAAACCCCTGCTGCTGGCTGGTTGGTGCAGCCTAAAGTTTGCTGGTGAATGCAGCCGCACACCCCACGCACACCAGGCTGGGGAAGGCACAGCCAGCTGCCCCCAGCAGCCTTCAAGCAGCCCTCGGAGGTGCTGATGGCAGCACGGGGAGCATACGCAGCAGGAGAGGGCTTACACAAGGCAACCTGGAGAGCAAATAAATCAGCATTGCAACCAGGGGCTGCTAACAAATGTACCATGGGCACGAATTCTAAAGCAGTTTGTCCCATCTAGCATTGTCTGCTCAGGTCTGTGGATCTCTCACAGTATCTCGGGTACCTTCCGGACTCACCCTAGGTGCTAAAAGCACCGCTGTGGTGTAATGCAGCAGAGAGCTCAGCACCTCAGCACCGCACAGCCACGTCCTCAGTCACCTCCCCACCGGGGGAAGGGGAGAGAGCTGACAAGAGTAACAGTGCACAGACTGGCAGGCTGAGAGAAAGACAGTTTAATGAGAAAGAAAGACAGAAAATAAGCAAGCAAGAAAACTGAAGAAAGTGATGCACAAAACAATTGCTCACCACCCTCTGACCCATGCCCAGCCTGTCCCTGAGCAACGGCAGCTCCTCCCGATTTAGTGTCATCCACAAACTTACTTAGTAAGCCTTCATGTGATACATCCAGGTCATTTATTAAAACAGTGACGAGAACTGGCCCCAAAACAGAGCCCCGGGGAACCCCACTAGTAACTGGCCGTCAGCCTGATGTACCTCTGAACCCTCTGCTTGCTATGACCAGTGACTGCCTTGTCCCTCAGGTGCTTTTCAATAACTCCTGGGATAATTTTCTCCATGATTTTTCCAGGCACTGAAATGAGACTGACAGGTCTGTCGTTACCAGGGTCTTCTCTCTCGCTCTTGCTGAAAACTGGAACCACATTTGCCATCTGCCAAGAGACCGGGATCTCTCTGGATTCCCAAGACCATTGGAAAGTAATTGAGAGAGGTTTTTCCTCCCAAACAACAGATATGTGTACTGGGGCCCTGCTTCCCAAGATGTGGCTGACCTTGCTTGCTGATGGGCAGTGGAGAGTAACTGCTTTCTCTTTGCTTCTGTGTGACTTGGCTTTTTTTTTTTTTTTTTTTTTTTCTTTTTCTTTTGCATTTCAATTATCCTTCTCTCAACCCCTTAGCCTTTTCTTTGGGCCATCCTTTCTGCCTCCCCTCTGTCTCTGAGGAGCAATGAGAGAGCAGTTGTGGTTTTTAGTTAGACATCAATGTGAAACCACGGCAGCCTTTTGGCATCCATTGAGAGGCTCAGGGGGTGGAGATGACAAGAAATTTGACCAGAGTGCTTCAGAGGAGCTTACAATGATCATATTTGTCGAACATATTTGTTGATTTGCTGCCCACAATGTTGTCTGGTTTGCTCTTAATAAATTTCAGTGTGATCCTGTGCCGTGTTCTCTCTTTTGCTATTTATCATATCTGATGGTTTGTTAAAAGCTGTGTGTTTGTTTGTTTGTTAGTTTTTCAGTTTGCTGTTCTGTGAATCTGTATTGGCAAGGTCTTGGTAGCGGGGGGCTGCTGAGGTAGCCTCTCTGATAAGGTCAGTGCAGCAGGAGGGCAGGAGGTGCTCCATGAACCAGAGCACAAGTTCCCCTGCGGCCTGTGGAGAGGCCCCTGGAGGAGCAGGCTGTCCCCCTGCACCCATGGGTCCCACACGGAGCAGATCTCCACGCTGCAGCCCCCCCATGGGTGGAGGAGCCCCCGGTGGAGCAGGTGGATGGGGTCTGGGGGGAGCTGCCGCCCACCTGTGGGGCCCCGTGCTGGAGCAGTTTGGGACTGGGGGATGGACCCCGTGGGACGGAGCCGTGTGGGAGCAGTTCTTGAAGGCCCTGAAGGATCAGTTTGGGAAGGACGGCATCCATGGGAGGGACCCCACGGGGAGCAGGGGCACAGAGGGACCGTGAGGGGCGGCGGGGATGAAGCCGCAGGGACTGACCGCAGCCCCCATTGCCCGTTCCCCTGCACTGCTCGCGGGGAGGAGGTGGAAGAGGTGGATGGGGGGAAGGTGTTGGAGTTTGGTTTTTTGTTTTCTAACTGCTCTCGCTTGTTAGTAATAGGCAATAAATGATACTCATCTTCCTACTCTGAGTCTGTTTCACTCATTACAATAATGGTTGAGCAACCTCCCTGCCCTTATCTCAGCGCCGTGTTGTGGGCTGATCCCCGCAGGGCTGTTCTCTCGGGCACGCTGCGCTTGGGTCTGCCGTTACCTCAAGCCTTCGGGCCTCGCACTGGGCACCAGAAGGCCTGCTGTGCTTGAAGCTACAGGCAGCTCAGCACCGCACAGCCGCTCGCTCCCCTCCTCCCCAGCAGGGCTGGGGAGAGAAGGGACACTTGGATCTGGCTGCAGGAGCTGGCACTGAGCTCACTCGCACACACAGAGGCCTCGCCAGGAGCTGGCACGTAGTCCTCTCAGCACGCGTACACATGGGAAAGGCTGCGAGTGTGCAAAGAGAAAAGCTTTAATGAGAAAATGCGACGATAGGACACACAAACACTGACCGGCCCTTTTATACCCCAAACAAACCCCTCAGCAGGCCCTCCTGCTCCTCCTTCTCTACACACGCCCATGCCTCCGCACAGCAGCTCCACGTTATTTCAAGCTCCCCGAGCTCCCCGAGCTCCCCACACGGAGGTGTTGCCTTCACCACGAGGCTCCCCTTCCCCTCACAGAGCCGGTGGCACGGGGCCCCCGTTCCTCTGCAGCCATGGCTGGAGGAGCGCGGGGAGCACGGCGGCGCCTGCCCAGGGCTGTGCCCTGTCCCCAGCCATCTCACGATGGTACCCACCCTGCTGGCTGCCCGTACTATTCAGCAGTGCACAGTTGTACTTGCTGCACACACCATGGGAGCGGAGATGGATGAAGTTTCTGTCTCTGTCACGTGTGAAGTTGGTGACCTTGAAGACCTCATAGGGTGGGATGAGGACTTCATCCTCACCAGGGTAGAAGGAGAAGTTCCAGATGGGAACACCGTAGCAGGTGTACACAAAGAAGAAGGTGTCCTGGCCAAAGTACTCAGCAACCTCCTTCTGGAGGGAGGCAGAGGCGAACTGGCCGAATCGGACGGTCTGGTTGATCTGGGCCGTAAAGTGGATGCCCCCGACGCCACGGTAGACGTTGTAGCATCTGCGGCCCTGGGCATTCCGCAGAGTGTGCAGGGCCTCAGTCAGGAGGAAATGCAGCGTCTTGAAGTGGAAGGATTGGAGGTAGTACCTGCGGGAGCTCCCACCCTTACACACGGCCTTGTTGAACTCGCTGTACAGGCATGTGTCAGCAGTGTACGCCAGCACGGCCACCGCGTACTCCCGCCGCAGCACCTGCGTGTGGTTGGAGTTGCCCCATTGCTTCCGCCACCTCTCGTCTGCTCTTCTCCAGGTGTCTGCATAGATCGGGTTTTTGAATTCGATGTGGTACAGTTTCTTCACCGCCGCCTCCATCTTGTAACTGCAACCCCGGTACTGGTCATCGAAGGAGTTCTGGGCCATGTCCATCCCCACCTCAATGATGGGGCCGAGGTCTTGCTCACAGGTGATTCTGATGGCCAAGGTGCCAGCCAAGGTGCCGGCCAGCAGCACCCAGCCCAGGCCAAGGTGCTCCATGTGCAGGAAGCTCCGGGGGTCCAGCCACGAGCGGGGATGCCCCAGGCAGCGCAGGACCCGGTCCTCTGCAACCGGCTGAGCTCAGCCGCTGAGTGCAGCAGTACAGGGCACGGGCGTCTGCTAGGGGGAGAGCGCAGAGTCGGAGAAGGCTGCAGGGAGAAGCAGAGCAGATGCATCAGGGTCACCTCCAAAGCCGCCCATGGCCCCCCTGGCACCAGAGGGAAGCACCCGCAGTGTGTGTCCCCAGCCACGGCCACCTGGGTCTTCCCCACCCTGATACCAGCCCAGACTCCAGCCCAGCTACTTGCATCAAACCCCGCAGACACCTGGGTTCCCCCGTGCAGCCCCGACATCCTCTGAGGCCGCAGCATTTGTGCCAGGAGTAGCCCTGGTGCTGCAGTGAGATGTTACCTCTGCTCTGTTGCATGCAGGACCCACGGCTCGGCGCTGCTGCAGGGTGCGTGGAGCTGGCTGCTCTGCCTTTTTATAGCAACCCCCAGACAGTTTGTGTTCCAGCCCCCCATGACCACCCAGTTGCTGCTGGGCTGTTGCAAAAGGCTGCAGGGAAACCAACAGGAAATCACCTTGTATCAGTTTCCCATGCTCTAGGGCGTGTGTGTGTGGGTCTCAGTCCCATGGGTGCTGAGAGGTGAGGCGCAGGCTCTGCAGCCCTCAGTGCAGAGGGGCTCCCGCAGCAGCGGACACTGGCTTGTCCTGGTTTTGGCTGGGATAGAGCTCCTTTTCATCACAGTAGCATGTGTGGGGCTTTGGTTTTAGGATGAGAATGGTGCTGATAACACACTGATGGCTTAGATGGTGCTGAGCAGTGCTGACACAGCCAAGGACTTCTGTGCTTCTCCCACTGCCCTGGCAGCGGGCAGGCTGGGGGTGCAGCAGGAGCTGGGAGGGGACAGGCCCAGGACAGCTGACCCCAACTGGCCAAAGGGGTATTCCACACCATATGGGGTCATGCTGAACAATATATAGGGGTAGCGCCCCCCCCCCCCCAATTCTCTCCCCCATCCCACTTGTGGGTGAGGAAGAGTGAATGTCTCTGTTGTTCTGAGCTGCTGGCCGGTTAAACCACAGCAGTCCTTTGATGTCCAGCATGGGGCTCAAAGGGTTGAGATAAGTACAGATATGACCACAGCGTGTTAAAACAAAATTGTTGTTTAACAATTGTAATTTGTAAGCCTTAGCTTCTCACACGGCTTGCTTAGAATGCAGAGGAACTCCCACTCGGACTGGGGACGAGGAAGACGACGAGGCAGGCTGCTCCAAAGTGGCGGGGCCATCAGAGGAACAGGAAGATGAAGAGGAAGGTATCATAAGAGCATCAGGAACTACCCGATGCCTATTCCAGCATGAGCTATGAGATAGGCGAAAAGATGTCAGTCGTTGTCCAGGTGAGCACCTTGTCACCTGGCTGCTCTGGTGCTGGGACAGCGGAGCCATGGTCTGCAATTAGAGGGCAGGGAAGCCAGGCAGCTGGGATCCCTCTCCAGGGAAGGGGGCATTCTGGAGTTGTCTTGTGTCAGGTGTGAAGGGAAGGTGTGCGTTCAAGGAGGATCCCAGAACCACAGAATCACGGAATTGTAGGGGTTGGAGGTGACCTCAGGAGATCATCGGGTCCAACCCCCTGCCAAATCAGTTATCTAGAGCAGGCTGCCCAGGTAGGCGTCCAGACAGGGACAGGCCTTGAATATCCCCAGAGAAGGAGACCCCGCAACCTCCCTGGGCAGCCTGTCCCAGTGCTCCATCACCCTCACCGTGAAGAATCACAGAATTTCAAGGTTGGAAGAGACCTCAAGATCATCGAGTCCAACCTCTACCTAATGCTAACAGTCCCCACTAAACCATATCCCTAAGCTCTACATCTAAACGTCTTTTAAAGACCTCCAGGGATGGTGACTCCACCACTTCCCTGGGCAGCCCGTTCCAATGCCTCACAACCCTTTCGGTAAAGAAGTTCTTCCTAACATCCAACCTAAAACTCCCCTGGCACAACTTTAGCCCATTCCCCCTCGTCCTGTCACCAGGCACGTGGGAGAACAGGCCAACCCCCACCTCACTACAGCCTCCTTTAAGGTACCTGTAGAAAGCAATAAGGTCGCCCCTGAGCCTCCTCTTCTTCAGGCTGAACAAACCCAGCTCCCTCAGCTGCTACTCGTAGGACTTATTCTCCAGGCCCCTCACCAGCTTCGTCGCCCTTCTCTGGACTCTCTCAAGCATCTCGATGTCCTTCTTGTAGCGAGGGGCCCAAAACTGAACACAGTACTCAAGGTGCAGCCTCACCAGAGCCCAGTACAGGGGGACAATCACTTCCCTAGCCCTGCTGGCCACACTGCTTCTGATACGAGCCAGGATGCTGTTGGCCTTCTTGGCCACCTGAGCACACTGCTGGCTCACATTGAGCGGACTATCCACCAATACTCCCAGGTATTTCTCTGCTAGACAGCTTTCCAACCACTCCTCTCCCAGCCTGTAGCTCTGCTTCAGGTTGTTGTGCCCCAGGTGCAGGACCCGGCACTTGGCCTTGTTGAATTTCATAGAGTTGGCCTCAGCCCATCGGTCCGAGATCCCCCTACAGAGCCTTCCTACCCTCGAGCAGATCAACACACGCACCTAACTTGGTGTCATTTGCGAACTTACTGAGGGTGCACTCGATGCCCTCATCCAGATCATCGATGAAGATATTAAAGAGGACCGGCCCCAGCACCGAGCCCTGGGGAACGCCACTAGTGACCTGCCTCCAACTGGATTTGACTCCATTCACCACGACTCTTTGGGCCCGGCTATCCAGCCAGTTTCTAACCCAACGAAGCGTACACCAGTCAAGGCCACGAGCAGCCAGTTTCTTGAGGAGAATGCTGTGGGAAACCGTGTTAAAAACCTTGTTGAAGTCAAGGTAGACCACATCCACAGCCTTTCCCTCATCCACCAAGCGTGTAACTTTGTCATAGAAGGAGATCAGGTTTGTCAAACAGGACCTGCCTTTCATAAACCCATGCTGACTGGGCCTGATCGCCTGCTTGCCCTGCAAGTGCTGCGTGATGACACTCAAGATAATCTGCTCCATGAGCTTCCCTGGCACTGAGGTCAAACTGACAGGCCTGTAGTTTCCCGGGTCTGCCCTCCGGCCCTTCTTGTAGATGGGCATCATGTTTGCTAGCCACCTGCCAGCTAGGACTTCCCCCGATAGCCAGGACTGCTGATAAATGATGGAAAGTGGCTGGGCCAGCTCCTCTGCCAGTTCTCTCAAAGAAGAGGATCTTCCGCATGTTGGTGCGAAACTGCCTGGGCTCCATTTTGTGGCCACTGCCCCTTGTCCTGTCCCCACAGACCACTGAAAGAGGTTGGCCAAATCCCTCTGCCTCCCACCCCTCAGGTATTTATACACATTGAGGAGATCCCCTCTCAGTCCTCTCTTCTCCAGGCTGACCAGCCCCAGGTCTCTCAGCCTCTCCTCACAGGGAAGATGCTCCAGGCCCCGTATCATCTTTGTGGCCCTCCGCTGGACTCTTTCCAGGAGATCCCTGTCTTTATTGTACTGGGGAGCCCAGAACTGGACCCAGTACTCCAGGTGAGGCCTGACCAGGGCAGAGCAGAGGGGGAGGATCACCGCCCTCGACATGCTGGCCACGCTCCTTTTAATGCCTGCCAGGATCTTGTTGGCCCTCTTGGCCACCAGGGCACACTGCTGGCTCATGGCCAACCTGTCACCCACCAGGATCCCCAGGTCCTTCTCCTCAGAGCTCCTCTCCAGCAGGTCATCCCCCAGCCTGTACTGATACCTGCGGAGATATGAGTTGCTAGGACAAACAATCACAAAGGGGTTTTGTCAGATAAAACTACTGTTTTTTGTCAGATAAAACTGTCAGATAAAACTCCAGTTTCCAGCAGCAGTCCCCCAGACACAGAAATGAAATTTCCGAATGTCAACGCTTTCATTTATGAAAATAAATAACATAATTTTCATTTATAAAAATAAATGTCAATGTTTTCCTTTATAAAAACATTGACAAAAACTGGCCCCAAAACAGCCCTGGGGAACCCCACGAGTAACTGCCCGTCAGCCTGATGTAACCCCATTTACTAGCACCCTTGGAGCCTGACCCACCAGCCAGTTGTTCACACAGCACATTAGGTACCTGTCTAGCTGTGAGCTGAACATTTAGTCCTGAGGGATACTTTGAGAAACCCTATCAAACGCTTTGCCGAAATACAAAAAGATTTCATCAGCTGCCATCCCTTGGTCAACTATGTGGGTAACTTTGTCATGAAAGGAAATTAAGTTCGTTAAGTGGGGCCTTCCCCTCATGAACCCTCTGCTTGCTGTGACCAGTGACTGCCTTGTCCCTCAGGTGCTTTTCAATAACTCCTGGGATAATTTTCTCCATGATTTTACCAGGCACTGAAATGAGACTGACAGGTCTGTCATTACCAGGGTCTTCTCTCTCGCTCTTGCTGAAAACTGGAACCACATTTGCCATCTGCCAATAGACCGGGATCTCTCTGGATTCCCAAGACCATTGGAAAGTAATTGAGAGAGTTTTTTCCTCCCAAACAACAGATGTGTTTATTGGGGCCCTGCTTCCCAAGATGTGGCTGACCTTGCTTGCTGATGGGCAGTGGAGAGTAACTGCTTTCTCTTTGCTTCCGTGTGGACTGGCTTTTATTTTTTTTTTCTTTTTCTTTTGCATTTCAATTATCCTTCTCTCAACCCCTTAGCCTTTTCTTTTGGGTCGTCCTTTCTGCCTCCCCTCTGTCTCTGAGGAGCAATGAGAGAGCAGTTATGGTTTTTAGTTAGACATCAATGTGAAACCACAGCAGCCTTTTGGCATCCATTGAGAGGCTCAGGGGGTGGGATTAACAAGAAATTTGACCAGAGTGCTTCAGAGGAGCTTACAATGATCATATTTGTCGAACATATTTGTTGATTTGCTGCCCACAATCTTGTCTGGTTTGCTCCTAATATCTTTCAGTTTGATCCTGTGTGATCCTGTGCCGTGTTCTCTCTTTTGCTATTTATCAAATCCGAGGGCTTGTTAAAAGCCGTGTGCATTTGTTTTTTTTTTTCAGTTTGCTGTTCTGTAAATCTGTATTGTCAAGGTCTTGGTAGTGAGGGGCTGCTGAGGTGGCCTCTGTGAGAAGGTCAGTGCAGCAGGAGGCAGGAGGTGCTCCATCAACCAGAGCACAAGTTCCCCTGCGGCCTGTGGAGAGGCCCCTGGTGGAGCAGGCTGTCCCCCTGCACCCATGGGTCCCACACGGAGCAGATCTCCACGCTGCAGCCCCCCCATGGGTGGAGGAGCCCCCGGTGGAGCAGGTGGATGTGGCCTGGAGGAGGCTGCGGCCCATGGAGAGCCCCCGCAGGAGCAGGCCCCGGGCCGGAGCTGCAGCCCGTGGAGGGGAGCCCACTCAGGAGCAGCGGGCTGGGGGGAGCTGCCGCCCACCCGTGGGGGCCCCGTGCTGGAGCAGTTTGGGACTGGGGGATGGACCCCGTGGGACGGAGCCGTGTGGGAGCAGTTCTTGAAGCCACTGAAGGATCAGTTTGGGAAGGACGGCATCCATGGGAGGGACCCCACGGGGAGCAGGGGCACAGAGGGACCGTGAGGGGCGGCGGGGATGAAGCGCCAGGGACTGACCGCAGCCCCCATTGCCCGTTCCCCTGCACTGCTCGCGGGGAGGAGGTGGAAGAGGTGGATGAGGGGAAGGTGTTGGAGTTTGTTTTTATTGTTTGTTTTCTAACTGCTCTAGCTTGTTAGTAATAGGCAATAAATGATACTCATCTTCCTACTCTGAGTCTATTTTGCTTGTTACGATAATGGTTGAGCGATCTCCCTGTCCTTATCTCAACCTCTCCTCCCTCTGGCGCTGCCACTGCCCCCGGCCCCTCTGGGCACTGTCGCCACCAGTCCCGCAGCCGGCCCTAGGCCCGGCGCCGGCGGCAGCGCCGTGTTGTGGGCTGATCCCCGCAGGGCTGTTCTCTCGGGCACGCTGCGCTTGGGTCTGCCGTTACCTCAAGCCTTCGGGCCTCGCACTGGGCACCAGAAGGCCTGCTGTGCTTGAAGCTACAGGCAGCTCAGCACCGCACAGCCGCTCGCTCCCCTCCTCCCCAGCAGGGCTGGGGAGAGAAGGGACACTTGGATCTGGCTGCAGGAGCTGGCACTGAGCTCACTCGCACACACAGAGGCCTCGCCAGGAGCTGGCACGTAGTCCTCTCAGCACGCGTACACATGGGAAAGGCTGCGAGTGTGCAAAGAGAAAAGCTTTAATGAGAGAAATGCGATGATAGGACACACAAACACTGACCGGCCCTTTTATACCCCAAACAAACCCCTCAGCAGGCCCTCCTGCTCCTCCTTCTCTACACACGCCCATGCCTCCGCACAGCAGCTCCACGTTATTTCAAGCTCCCCGAGCTCCCCGAGCTCCCCACACGGAGGTGTTGCCTTCACCACGAGGCTCCCCTTCCCCTCACAGAGCCGGTGGCACGGGGCCCCCGTTCCTCTGCAGCCAAGGCTGGAGGAGCGCGGGGAGCACGGCGGCGCCTGCCCAGGGCTGTGCCCTGTCCCCAGCCATCTCACGATGGTACCCATCCTGCTGGCTGCCCGTATTATTCAGCAGTGCACAGTTGTAGGTGCTGCGCACACCATGGGAGCGGAGATGGATGTGGGTTCCATTTTGGTAATGGGTGACATTGGTGACCTTGAAGACCTCATAGGGTGGGATGAGGACTTCTTTCTCCTTAGGGTAGAAGGAGAAGTTCCAGATGGGGACACCATAGCAGGTGTACACAAAGAATAAGGTGTCCCGGCCAAATTTCTGGGCAGCATTCTTCTGGAGGGAGGCAGAGGCGAACTGGCCGAAGCGGACGGTCTGGTAGCGGTGGGCCATAAAGTGGATGCCCCTGACGCCGCGGTAGACATTGTAGCATCTGTGGCCCTGGGCTTTCCGCAGAGTGTGCAGGGCCTCAGTCAGGAGGAAATGCATTGTCTTGAAGGGGAAGGATTGCAGGTAGTACCCGCGGGAGCGCCCACCCTCGCGCACAGCTGTGTTGAACTGGCGGTACAGATGTGTAGGGTAAGTGTACGCCAGCACGGCCACAGCGTACTCCCGCCGCAGCACTTGCAGATCGATGGAGTTCCGCCACCTCTCATCTGCTTTTCTCCATGTGTCTGCATAGACCGGGTTTTTGAATTCAGTGCGGTTCACCATTTTAAGCTCCTCTTTCATCTCGCATCTGCAGTCCTCATACCGGTCATCGAAGGAGTTCTGGGCCATGCCCATTGCCAACTTCTTTATGGGGCCTAGGTCTTGCTCACGGGTGCTGCTGGTGGCCAAGGTGCCAGCCAAGGTGCCGGCCAGCAGCACCCAGCCCAGGCCAAGGTGCTCCATGTGCAGGAAGCTCCGGGGGTCCAGCCACGAGCGGGGATGCCCCAGGCAGCACAGGACCCGGTCCTCTGCAACCGGCTGAGCTCAGCCGCTGAGTGCAGCAGTACAGGGCACGGGCGTCTGCTAGGGGGAGAGCGCAGGGTCGGAGAAGGCTGCAGGGAGAAGCGGAGCAGATTCTTCAGGGTCACCTCGAAAGCCACCCATGGCCCCCCTGGCACCAGAGGGAAGCACCCGCAGTGTGTGTCCCCAGCCACGGACACCTGGGTCTTCCCCACCCTGATACCGGCCCGGACTCCAGCCCAGCTACTTGCGTCAAACCCCGCAGACACCTGGGTTCCCCCGTGCAGCCCCGACATCCTCTGAGGCCACAGCTTTTGTGCCAGGAGTAGCCCTGGTGCTGCAGTGAGATGTTACCTCTGCTCTGTTGCATGCAGGACCCACGGCTCGGCGCTGCTGCAGGGTGCGTGGAGCTGGCTGCTCTGCCTTTTTATAGCAACCCCCAGACAGTTTGTGTTCCAGCCCCCCATGACCACCCAGTTGCTGCTGGGCTGTTGCAAAAGGCTGCAGGGAAACCAACAGGAAATCACCTTGTATCAGTTTCCCATGCTCTAGGGCGTGTGTGTGTGGGTCTCAGTCCCATGGGTGCTGAGAGGTGAGGCGCAGGCTCTGCAGCCCTCAGTGCAGAGGGGCTCCCGCAGCAGCGGACACTGGCTTGTCCTGGTTTTGGCTGGGATAGAGCTCCTTTTCATCACAGTAGCATGTGTGGGGCTTTGGTTTTAGGATGAGAATGGTGCTGATAACACACTGATGGCTGAGATGGTGCTGAGCAGTGCTGACACAGCCAAGGACTTCTGTGCTTCTCCCACTGCCCTGGCAGCGGGCAGGCTGGGGGTGCAGCAGGAGCTGGGAGGGGACAGGCCCAGGACAGCTGACCCCAACTGGCCAAAGGGGTATTCCACACCATATGGGGTCATGCTGAACAATATATAGGGGTAGCGCCCCCCCCCCCCCAATTCTCTCCCCCATCCCACTTGTGGGTGAGGAAGAGTGAATGTCTCTGTTGTTCTGAGCTGCTGGCCGGTTAAACCACAGCAGTCCTTTGATGTCCAGCATGGGGCTCAAATGGTTGAGATAAGGACAGATCTGACCACAGCGTGTTAAAACAAAATTGTTGTTTAACAATTGTAATTTGTAAACCTTAGCTTCTCAAAACTCCCACTTGGACTGGGGAGGAGGAAGAAGACGAGGCAGGCTGCTCCAAAGTGGCGGGGCCATCAGAGGAACAGGAAGATGAAGAGGAAGGTATCATAAGAGCATCAGGAACTACCCGATGCCTATTCCAGCATGAGCTATGAGATAGGCGAAAAGATGTCAGTCGTTGTCCAGGTGAGCACCTTGTCACCTGGCTGCTCTGGTGCTGGGACAGCGGAGCCATGGTCTGCAATTAGAGGGCAGGGAAGCCAGGCAGCTGGGATCCCTTGCCAGGGAAGGGGGCATTCTGGAGTTGTCTTGTGTCAGGTGTGAAGGGAAGGTGTGCGTTCAAGGAGGATCCCAGAACCACAGAATCACGGAATTGTAGGGGTTGGAGGTGACCTCAGGAGATCATCGGGTCCAACCCCCTGCCAAATCAGTTATCTAGAGCAGGCTGCCCAGGTAGGCGTCCAGGCGGGCCTTGAATATCCCCAGAGAAGGAGACCCCACAACCTCCCTGGGCAGCCTGTCCCAGTGCTCCGTCACCCTCACCGTGAAGAATCACAGAATTTCAAGGTTGGAAGAGACCTCAAGATCATCGAGAGGCCCCCGGTGGAGCAGGCTGTCCCCCTGCACCCATGGGTCCCACCCGGAGCAGGACCCTGCACTTGGCCTTGTTGAATTTCATAGAGTTGGCCTCAGCCCATCGGTCCGAGATCCCCCTACAGAGCCTTCCTACCCTCGAGCAGATCAACACACGCACCTAACTTGGTGTCATTTGCGAACTTACTGAGGGTGCACTCGATGCCCTCATCCAGATCATCAATGAAGATATTAAAGAGGACCGGCCCCAGCACCGAGCCCTGGGGAACGCCACTAGTGACCGGCCTCCAACTGGATTTGACTCCATTCACCACGACTCTTTGGTCCTGGCTATCCAGCCAGTTTCTAACCCAACGAAGCGTACACCAGTCAAAGCCACGAGCAGCCAGTTTTTTGAGGAGAATGCTGTGGGAAACCGTGTTATAAACCTTGCTGAAGTCAAGGTAGACCACATCCACAGCCTTTCCCTCATCCACCAAGCGTGTAACTTTGTCATAGAAGGAGATCAGGTTTGTCAAACAGGACCTGCCTTTCATAAACCCATGCTGACTGGGCCTGATCGCCTGCTTGCCCTGCAAGTGCTGCGTGATGACACTCAAGATAATATGCTCCATGAGCTCCCCTGGCACTGAGGTCAAACTGACAGGCCTATATTTCCCTGGGTCTGCCCTCCGGCCCTTCTTGTGGACGGGCATCATGTTTGCTAGCCGCCAGTCAACTGGGACCTCCCCCGATAGCCAGGACTGCTGATAAATGATGGAAAGTGGCTGGGCCAGCTCCTCTGCCAGTTCTCTCAAAGAAGAGGATCTTCCGCATGTTGGTGCGAAACTGCCTGGGCTCCATTTTGTGGCCACTGCCCCTTGTCCTGTCCCCACAGACCACTGAAAGAGGTTGGCCAAATCCCTCTGCCTCCCACCCCTCAGGTATTTATACACATTGAGGAGATCCCCTCTCAGTCCTCTCTTCTCCAGGCTGACCAGCCCCAGGTCTCTCAGCCTCTCCTCACAGGGAAGATGATCCAGGCCCCGTTTCATCTTTGTGGCCCTCCGCTGGACTCTTTCCAGAAGATCCCTGTCTTTATTGTACTGGGGAGCCCAGAACTGGACCCAGTACTCCAGGTGAGGCCTGACCAGGGCAGAGCAGAGGGGGAGGATCACCGCCCTCGACATGCTGGCCACGCTCCTTTTAATGCCTGCCAGGATCTTGTTGGCCCTCTTGGCCACCAGGGCACACTGCTGGCTCATGGCCAACCTGTCACCCACCAGGATCCCCAGGTCCTTCTCCTCAGAGCTCCTCTCCAGCAGGTCATCCCCCAGCCTGTACTGATACCTGCGGAGATATGAGTTGCTAGGACAAACAATCACAAAGGGGTTTTGTCAGATAAAACTACTGTTTTTTGTCAGATAAAACTGTCAGATAAAACTCCAGTTTCCAGCAGCAGTCCCCCAGACACAGAAATGAAATTTCCGAATGTCAACGCTTTCATTTATGAAAATAAATAACATAATTTTCATTTATAAAAATAAATGTCAATGTTTTCCTTTATAAAAACATTGACAAAAACTGGCCCCAAAACAGCCCTGGGGAACCCCACGAGTAACTGCCCGTCAGCCTGATGTAACCCCATTTACTAGCACCCTTGGAGCCTGACCCACCAGCCAGTTGTTCACACAGCACATTAGGTACCAGTCTAGCTGTGAGCTGAACATTTAGTCCTGAGGGATACTTTGAGAAACCCTATCAAACGCTTTGCCGAAATACAAAAAGATTTCATCAGCTGCCATCCCTTGGTCAACTATGTGGGTAACTTTGTCATGAAAGGAAATTAAGTGCGTTAAGCAGGGCCTTCCCCTCATGAACCCTCTGCTTGCTATGACCAGTGACTGCCTTGTCCCTCAGGTGCTTTTCAATAACTCCTGGGATAATTTTCTCCATGATTTTACCAGGCACTGAAATGAGACTGACAGGTCTGTCATTACCAGGGTCTTCTCTCTCGCTCTTGCTGAAAACTGGAACCACATTTGCCATCTTCCAAGAGACCGGGATCTCTCTGGATTCCCAAGACCATTGGAAAGTAATTGAGAGAGGTTTTTCCTCCCAAACAACAGATATGTGTATTGGGGCCCTGCTTCCCAAGATGTGGCTGACCTTGCTTGCTGATGGGCAGTGGAGAGTAACTGCTTTCTCTTTGCTTCCATGTGGATTGGCTTTTATTTTATTTTTTTTTTTTTCTTTTGTATTTCAATTATCCTTCTCTCAACCCCTTAGCCTTTTTCTTTTGGGCCATCCTTTCTGCCTCCCCTCTGTCTCTGAGGAGCAATGAGAGAGCAGTTGTGGTTTTTAGTTAGACATTGATGTGAAACCACGGCAGCCTTTTGGCATCCATTGAGAGGCTCAGGGGGTGGAGATGACAAGAAATTTGACCAGAGTGCTTCAGAGGAGCTTACAGTGATCATATTTGTCGAACATATTTGTTGATTTGCTGCCCACAATCTTGTCTGGTTTGCTCTTAATATCTTTCAGTGTGATCCTGCGTGATCCTGTGCCGTGTTTTCTCTTTTGCTATTTATCATTTCCAAGGGCTTGTTAAAAGCTGTGTGCATTTGTGTTTTGTTTTTTTTTCAGTTTGCTGTTCTGTAAATCTGTATTGTCAAGGTCTTGGTAGTGAGGGGCTGCTGAGGTGGCCTCTGTGAGAAGGTCAGTGCAACAGGAGGCAGGAGGTGCTCCATCGACCACAGGACAAGTTCCCCCGCGGCCTGTGGAGAGGCCCCTGGTGGAGCAGGCTGTCCCCCTGCACCCATGGGTCCCACCCGGAGCAGATCTCCACGCTGCAGCCCCCCCATGGGTGGAGGAGCCCCCGGTGGAGCAGGTGGATGGGGTCTGGGGGGAGCTGCCGCCCAGCTGTGGGGGCCCCGTGCTGGAGCAGTTTGGGACTGGGGGATGGACCCCGTGGGACGGAGCCGTGTGGGAGCAGTTCTTGAAGCCCCTGAAGGATCAGTTTGGGAAGGACGGCATCCATGGGAGGGACCCCACGGGGAGCAGGGGCACAGAGGGACCGTGAGGGGTGGCGGGCATTAAGCATCAGGGACTGACGGCAGCCCCCATTGCCCGTTCCCCTGCACTGCTCGGGTGGAGAAGGTGGAAGAGGTGGATGAGGGGAAGGTGTTGGAGTTTGTTTTCATTGTTTGTTTTGATTAAGGAGGTATTGGGGAGGCATTGGGGAGGCAAGGGCAATCCCCAGACATGGACTGTATATCTCGAAACAAGACACTGGAACTCATGATAAGGAAGCGGCAGACGGACAGAGAAACGAATGTAAGGACTATAAATCTCAAAACTGGACATTGGAATTCATTATAAAGATACAACAAACGGAAGAATTAGCAACAACCAGCTCTTGCAATTAATAAACCTGCCAATTCAGCAGATTCCTGACCAAAGGTGAAAAGTACACTGTGAGGAAGACTCGGGGTCTTCCTCCCAAAGACCCCTGCCCACGTCCCAAAGACCCCTGCCCACAATTCTTGGAAGGCTCTACGCAGGCGCAAGGTGCCAAAAGGCTAATTAGCATGAGAAGCGAGGGAAGGCGGGGATAGGTAATGCATATGTATAGGTGCTTGTAGAATATTGATAGATTGATTGTATAAATTCAAGACTGCTTTTTGCTTTGGGGATGCACGATAGGTGGAGAGATCCCCCGTGCATCCAGCGCTGCAATAAAGAATATACCACTTAAAGGAATTTCGGCTTCGATCTTTGAATCAATCTGGCACCCTAGATGGGACAACCTCTCTGCCGGACCGCAGGACCCGCTGGGGACAGGACTCCCTAGGGTACCCCCGGGATTTCCCGGAGGGACTCCTCGACTCACCGGATCACTGCGGAGGCAGACAAGGACCCCATCATTGTAAGTGAGTATATTCTTTATTCTGGTTTGGTTTTCTGGTAGACCGGTCATCTGGGACTGTCCAGTAAGTCGGAAGGTGACTTCTGCAGGACAGTATTTGGTATATACTTTGTGGTTAGTGCCACAAGTATATCTGGGGACCTTGGGGTCCATCTGTATCTGGAACTGTCTGTAAGTCAGAAGGTGATCTTCTGCGAGGCAGTGTTTGGTATATACTTTGTGGTAAGCACCATAAGTATATTTGGGGACCTTAAGGAAAGAGCTCGCTTTAAGGTCCATCTGGAATTGTGTTGTCTATTTCGGTTTTCTGACTCATGGAGTATGGTATTTAACTTTGGTTATTGTTACTGTGATTTTGGCTATTTTTCTGGTGGTAATAGTAGGTTCGTGGCATTGTTATAAGAAAGATATTGTTACGGTGTTACACAGTTCGGTTTTCTGACTTATCGCATGTGGAATTTGACTCTGACTATTGTTATTGTGATTTTGGCAATATTGCTGGTAATAGTAGTTTTGTGACATCGCTACTGAAAGATAATGCGTACCCGTATTTTTGTGAGTGATACGTTTTGTGATACGCTTTTGCAAGTAACATGTGTATTCTGAAAGTGTAAACTGGAAAATGGGGGGGCAAACAAGCAGTGAAATTTTAAAGAAAAGTGTGTTAGGATGTGTTTTAAGTCACTGGAAGGATATTGGAGGATCTGCCGGTGGAAGCGTGAACAGGAAAACATTGATAAAATATCGTAATCAGTGGTGGCCGCTTTATAAGCTGGAATGTGGAGAAAAGTGGCCCCTAAATGGAACTTTAAACTATAATATTTTGCTACAGTTAATGTTGTTTTTTGAGAAGCAGAACAGGATGAAATGTTGTATACTGATGTTTCAGCATCTTGGTGGGAAAAGGTACGGAATTAAGTTGGCCCCTGACTGAGCCTTTGATGATGGCATTAGAGAAGTACAGGCTGGAGAAAGATAAAGGAAATGTTAAAAGGGTTGTTGAAAGTGTTAAAGGTGTTTGAAGTTGAATGAGCAGGGAAAGAGGATGTAGGAATGTTAATAGTTCTGCCTCTGCCCGAGGCAGAGATCTTAAAATCACGGGTGTTAGCCCTTTAGGGCAAAGGGACCACGATGGGTCCGAGAGAGTTGTCACAGAAACAGAAAAGCAGTTAACTCTTAAAACAACCTGAGTTCATGTGCGAGCTCAGATTGCCGATGGGACCGCTCAGGGAACTGTGGACAATTGCATTCCCCTGACCGACCCCCACTAAGACCCAAATCATCCTGAAAATTATGAACGGTTAAATAAATACTAAAACCTGGATGAATTGGGAATTGAGAATATGCTTCCAACAAGGTCTAAAAGAAACCCCTATGGAATTTTTGGACCAACTCTGAAATGTAATGAAAATAAATAAATAAATAAATAAATAAAACAAAATGGTTTGGACCTGGCTTCGGAGGACAAATTGACTAGCCTTTTCCTAGGGTAATTGACCCCTGATTTCAACAGGAATAACGGGGACCTGGGGAATCTACCATAGCGGATCCTCCACTGGTTATAATGAAGCTAGGGGAGGAATGGAAGTGAAATTTCTTATTGATATGGGGCAACGTATTCAATTCTAAATCAAGCATTAATGCCTTCACAGAATTATTATGTTAGGGTAAAAGGTGTGTTGTGGTTTAACGCGGCCGGCAGCTAAACACCACGCAGCTGTTCGCTCACCCTCCCCCTCCCTCTCTGGGACGGGGGAGAGAAATGGAAAGTGAAGCCCGTGAGTTGAGATAAAGACAGTTTAATAAGACAAAATAATAATAATAATAATAATAATAATAATAATACAATGATGATAATAGTACTACTACTACTACTAATAATAATATGTACAAACAAGTGATGCACAATGCAATTGCTCACCACCCGCTGACCGATGCCCAGCCTAACCCCGAGCAGTCCGGCCCCCTCCCCCGGCTAGCCACCCCTATATATTGTTTAGCATGATGTCAGATGGTATGGAATACCCCTTTGGCTAGTTTGGGTCACCTGTCCTGGGTCTGTCCCCTCCCAGCTCTTACTGCACCCCCAGCCTGCCTGTTGGCAGGACAGAGCAAGAAGCTGAGATGTCCTTGGCTTGGTATAAGCACTGCTCTTTAACAATTAACACATCGGGGTGTTATCAGCACTCTTCTCATCCTAAGCCAAAACACAGCATTCTACCAGCTACTAGGAAGAAAATTAACTCTGTTCTAACTGAAACCAGGACAAGGTGTAACCGAAAAGGCTTATTTTTGTGAACCTTTGAAGTACAAGTTACGGAAAAAATGGGGCATACACAGATTTTTATATATGCCTAGCTCCTCATGGGCACTCTTAGGTAGAGATTTATTAGAGCAAGTAGGAGCAGAAATTGTTTTTGAAAAAAGGGAAAATGGAATTAAGTATAGGAGAAGAACAACTAACAAATGTGTTAAGTTTGGCACTAATACAAACTGACCCTAAATTGAAATACCTTTAGAGATCACAGATCAAGTATGCCCAGGAGTTTGGGCTACTGAAACCCCTGAAAGAGGTAAAAATGTGACCTTAATAATTATTAAATTAAAGCCAGGAGAGAAACCCATTAAGGTTAAGTAATATCCTTTGAGGATAGAAGATAGGAAAGGAATTAAAGAGATAATTAATAAATTTTTACAGTATAGATTATTGATTGAATGCGAATCAGAATACAAGGCACCCATATTGCCAATTAAAAAGGCAGATGAAAAAGCTATAGGCTAGTTCAGGATTTGAGGGCCATAAATAAAATCACTGAGGAAATACATCCAGTAGTGGCAAACCCTTATACTTTGCTGACTAAATTAAAGAATAGTCAAGCTGGTTTACCGTACTGGATTTAAAAGATGCCTTCTTCTTGCCTAGGCTTAGCCACAGAAAGCCAAAACCTATTCGCCTTTGAATGGGAAAATCCCGATTCAGGCAGAAAGACGCAGCTTAGGTGGACATTACTACCTCAAGGATTCAAGAATAGCCCCACTATTTTTGGAAACCAATTAGCAAGGAAACTCGAAACATGGATGCCTCCGGACACTGAAGGTGCTTTGTTACAATATGTAGATGATCTCTTAATAGCTACCGAGACTAAAGGGAGTTGTATTCAATGGACTATAAGTCGTCTTCATTTTCTGGGTTTAAATGGATATCAAGTCTCTTGACAGAAAGTCCAGCTGGCTCAACAAAGTGTGACCTATCTGGGATTTGAAATTTCGGAAGGACAACGAGTACTAGGAACTGAACATAAGGAAGTCATTTGCCAGACTCCAGAACCTCAAATGGTAAAGGAGCTACAAACCTTTTTAAGAATGACAGGTTGGTGTCGCCTTTGGATTTATAATTATGGACTATTGGTAAAGCCTCTATGTGAATTGATAAAGATTAACCAGTCAAAGTTAGTCTGGACTGGAGAAGCACAAAAAGTCTTTAAACAACTTAAACAAGAATTGATGATTTTGAAATATCAAGCAATATTGGTAGAACAGGACAACTTGGAAATTGTGATAACTAATATTGTGAATCTAGCCTCTTTTCTTAGTGATGCTCCGGCACAGCCTGTGATTCACGATTGTTTAGAAACTATAGAGACTGTGTATTCCAGCCGACCAGACCTTAAGGAGGAGCCCATGGAAGATGCGGAAGAAACTTGGTTCACGGATGGGAGCAGTTTTGTTATGCAAAGACAACGTAAAGCTGGATATGCTATAACAACTACTCAGCAGGTAATCGAGTCTAAGCCTTTACCCCCTGGAACATCAGCTTAAAAGGCAGAGATAGTTGCTCTCACGAGAGCATTGGAACTGGCAGCGGGAAAAAGGGTAAATATTTGGACAGATTCTAAATATACATTCGGCGTGGTACATGCTCATGGAGCAATTTGGAAAGAACATGGATTGCTGACCGCTCAGTGAAAACACAAAGTATGCTGAAGAAATTTTAAAATTGTTAGAGGCTGTAAAACAACCAGAAAAAGGTAGCTATCGTGCATTGTCAGGGACACCAAAAGGGGAACACCGATTTTGAAATTGGAAAATCGATTGGCAGAGGCTAAGCAGGCAGCTGAAATAACTGAGGTGAAGGCATTGTCTTTGATACCAGACGGTAAAATCCAAACTATATCCAAATTATACAAAAGAAGACTTAAAATTAATTGAAGATTTGAAAGGTAAAATGAAACCAGATGGATGAGTATATTTAAAAGATAACCACATAGTAATACCCTCTAGTTTGACATGGCCCATAGTTCTTACAGAACACAATAAAACGCATTGGGGAGCTGGCACACTGCATAAGAGCCTGAGTCAGACATTAGTGGGACGATATGATAAAACAAATAACTCAACAATGTAGCATTTGCTTACACAATAACCCCAATACCAAGAATAGAATAAAATTTGGAATAATCGGTAAAGGAAATTATTCGGGGCAACAGTGGCAAATTGATTTTTCAGAACTCCCTAGAAAAGGGGGATATCATTATTACTGGTTCTGACTGACATGTTTTCAGGAAGGCCTGAAGCCTTTCCCTGTCGAACAAACAAAGCAAGAGAAGTGGTTAAAGTCTTGTTAAATGAAATAATACCATGCTTTGGGATTCTAGTAGCAATGTCTTCTGATAGAGGTTCACATTTTTGTGCACAACTGGTAGAACAGATAAGTAAGATTCTAAAGATAGATTGGCAACTGCATACTCCTTATAGACCACAGGCAAGTGGACAGGTAGAAAAATGAACCATTTAATTAAACAATAAATAGCTAAAATTGGATAAGAAGCTAATTTGTCATGGCCTCAATCCCTCCCTTTAGCATTACTTGGAATTAGAGTTAAACCTAGAATAAAAGGGAATTTGAATCCCTTCAAAATCTTATATGGAAGGCCATAGCAATTTCTATTTAGTGGAGAGGACCTAACGCAGTTAGGATCAGAATATTTATATGCTTATATAACTGAACTTCAGAAACAATTAAATAAAGTACATAAATTTGTTTTAGGGACCAGGGCTAGAGGGTTGGATCAACCAATCCACCCCTTTAAGCTCGGGAATTATATATATATAAAGACTTTTTCAGGACAACCCCTACAGGAAAAATGGAAGGAAAGTGGATGGGACCATACCAAGTATTACTGACAACACACACCGCCATTAAGATTAAGAAGCAAGCAGCTTGGATCCACAATTCAAGGGTGAAGAAGGTCCCGGCGAGGATATAGACCACCACTCCAATTGGACCAACAAAATTATGGTTTTCCAGATCCTAATGATTGCAGGGGTGCAGTTCTCGGATTCGGGGTGGGCAACTTGGGATGAGAACTTACACCTGACCTTAATACAAACAATTTCTCAAGTAACTAATAAGACGAACTGTTGGGTATGCACCCATCTGCCACAGCATGGGAATAAGGGTGTATCGTTAATCGGGATTCCCTTGCCTGCAAACTTATCTTGGACTAATTTGTGGGAAAACACATCTTGGGGTCAAAAATATTAAGAAGTTTTGGAACTAGAAGTGAGTAGCTTCATGCCGTTAGAATCCTATTATGTATGTGTACAAAGGTGTAACCCGCCTAAGGGTATAGGAAAACAGCATTGTATAAATACGGATACTACTTATGTGGGAAATCAGACATCTTGTAATTGAACAATTGATATTAGTACGACTAGCAGCTGGGCAAATTCAACCAGCTGGACAGTTCCAGAAGGAAAAGGGTGGTATTGGCTATGCAATGATACAGCCCGTAAGGTCTTGCCTGAGAATTGGAAGGGAACTTGCACTCTTGGAGCGGTAGTCCCCAATATGACAGTACACGATGTAGTGCCTCGAGGTTACTTGAGAAATCATATCCGGAGAATCAGATGAAAAATTAACAATACATTGGTAGAGAGACACACCCCTTTTCATAGTTTTGTGTGATGGTTTATCACATGGTTAGGAGTGAGTGAATTGGAAAAGGCAATAGTTAATATTTCTGCAATTATAGAGAAGTTAGAAAACAAAACTCTGTATGCTATAAAGGCTCAACAAGAAGAGATATCTAGTTTATCACAGGTAGTATTACAAAATCGGATGACCCTAGACTTGTTACTGGCCACTCAAGGGGGAGTCTGTACAGTAATAAACACAAGTTGTTGTATGTATGTAGATCAGAGTGGAAGGATCTCTACCGACCTGGAAGAAATATGGAAGCAGACAAGGATCCTACATGAGATCAGTAAAGATGATCTTTCATGGAGTTTTAGTGAAATATGGAATAAGTTAACCTCCTGGTTGCCCAATTTTCAATGGTTGAAACAAGTGTTCATTGCTCTAATCGCATTAGTAGTATTAGGAATATTTGTGTGCATGTTGTTTAGATGCCTGCTTTGTTGTGTTACTGTAAATAATGAAAGTATCTGATGCAAAAGAATTTGCATGGGAAAAGAAAAGGGGGGATTGATTAAGGAGGTATTGGGGAGGCATTGGGGAGGCAAGGGCAATCCCCAGACATGGACTGTATATCTCGAAACAAGACACTGGAACTCATGATAAGGAAGCGGCAGACGGACAGAGAAACGAATGTAAGGACTATAAATCTCAAAACTGGACATTGGAATTCATTATAAAGATACAACAAACGGAAGAATTAGCAACAACCAGCTCTTGCAATTAATAAACCTGCCAATTCAGCAGATTCCTGACCAAAGGTGAAAAGTACACTGTGAGGAAGACTCGGGGTCTTCCTCCCAAAGACCCCTGCCCACGTCCCAAAGACCCCTGCCCACAATTCTTGGAAGGCTCTACGCAGGCGCAAGGTGCCAAAAGGCTAATTAGCATGAGAAGCGAGGGAAGGCGGGGATAGGTAATGCATATGTGTGAGAAACACTCCGTAGCCAATAACTTAGGCTCAGGCGAGGATCTCAGTGAAGTAGTAATTTATTCGCGATTGCAATGGCGGGCGCCCCACAAGCAGGAGAGAGCGCATCTACTAGTTCCAAAACACAGTTTATATACCTTTTGATGGCAGGACCCTCCCCTGTTTCCCCACTGAGTGGGTAATCCAGATTCACAATCTATCTGATGCTTCACAAACAATGCATGGCCTTCAGTCGCCGGCCTGTTAAATTTCAAATTTCTTTTGACATTTTTACTGCTTGAAGTGGTAATGTTTCTTCACTTATCTGACTTGACTTGACACCGTGATTTTCACCTAATTGTCCTAAGGAGTCTGATTGTCTGCATTTTACAAGGTTGCCTGCTAAACTTTTCTTATCACTGTAAGCATATCTCAGTACCACATTCCCTCCTTCTAAACAATGTAACTCTGCAAAAACAACATTTCTATTCCCACAATTCCCCCCTTTTCTTTTTTTTTTATAAACTGTTGATTTTTGCAAAAACTCTTTTTATTTTTATTTATTTATTTATTTTAAGTGTAATTTGGTAAATATCTTCCTGTTCTTCACTTTCTTTGCTCTCCATTTCCTCTAATATCATTTTATCTGAGTAGGGTGGTGGATCTATGGTCATTTGTTTCAATAATGTGGTTTCAATTAACCGCTGGACAGGTCCCCTTACACAGGGGATAACGCAACAGCCAATAGCTGTCAAAACTCCTGCTACTATAATCAAGGATGTAAATATGGACATTACCATCCCTTTCCATTTACCAAACCAAGATTTCAACCATCCTGTGATGGAAGTGTCTGCTCCCGAATTTTCTGCTAATTCATTGGCAAGGGTGGTAAGCCCTTGCAATGCTCTTGTTACTGTGCCATCCGGGGCAGTATTGTTACGGATAAAAGTACAATGGTTGCCCAGCATCACGCATACACCACCCTTCTCCACAAGCATCATATCTAATGCTATCCTGTTTTCCCAAGCCATTTTGCTGATGGCATCTAGTTGTTCAGCGATTCCTCTCATCGCATCCTTGGTATAATTGATGAATCTCTGCTGATTATAATAGAAATAATTAATCCAATCCACATTTTTATTGATTGTTACCCACCAGAACAGTAACTCAAACCCTGCAGCAATTTAATTTCTGGCTTTATATTCATCCCGAACTCCTCTAGGTACCCCAACAGAATCTATGTATACTCTATCATCAAATGATATTCCTAAGCCTCCTTTACTTCTTCTGGGTATTTGTGATGTTTCTCTTTCAAATGCCAGGGTGAAGGGTATAGCTGATTGAACAAGTGCACAAGTGCCTTCCCAATTAGATGGTAGGGTGGACCGTAAGATCTTCCCTCCACCGTACCACCAGAGATCTGCCCTGGGGATCTCTAGTCTTGAGCAGTTTCCCATCAAGTCCTTGGTAGCACAAGGCAAATTCTCCCAGATGCCAGGTAGCACTCACACCCTGCCGTGAGAGGCAAGCTGTATGGTTACCTATAGCTGTAGAGAATGCAGGGGGAACTGTGATATTGTTATCATGCAAGAAACAGCAAAGAGAGACTTACAGGCCTCATTTCCCCAGGCAGTCTTTTCTTGGTACAATGCAATCATACAGCGCATCCCTTGGGAGTCTTTGGTCCACCCCCATGGGAAGGGCACTATCTGGGCAATCGGTCATCCCGAGGCACAAGCATAGCAGTAGCTACGGTTGAGACTCTGGACAGTATATTTGACCCATTCTATCCAGGCATTCACATCCCCATACCCTGTTTGAATCTCAAATGTTTGAACTGCCACATTTCAGAGGGCCTCCTGTTTACTCTCCTGTTTTCTCCTTGAGTTTCTCCCTTTCTCTGATGGCAATAGAGGATTGTTGCCATACAGCTATTCTCAATCTGGCTGTTGGGTCTCTTCCAGTTATTTGTTCTTTCTGCTCAGTTGTCATTGGGCATTTAAATCTCCACAAGCTAACACCTCACAAGCATCAAACGTGACGGCTTGTGGTACATAACCCTCTGTCACAGTCACCCATATTTTGATGGGGTATCCCGTTTTTGCTATTATCTGGTCATGCCTTTTCGAAGTTACCAATTGACCGAGGCCTTCTCTGAGGCCTAGAATCACTAAAAACAAAATTAGTAATCAATTTTTCCCTGTCATTATTTTTAAACCTTAGGTTTCCAAATAATTATCGATACAAAAATAAGATGTACACTACTACTATAACAACCCCCCCCTTGGGAGCACTGCAGTTCACTATAGGTCTGTCCTTTCTCTCAATCACAAGTCACACTCGTTAGTTACCTGTGAAAATAAAAGGTTAGTTTACAATTGTAAGCTCTTATCCTGCTCAGAGTCCACTACAAGATTTTTTTCTCTTCAATTTCAACTTCCAACAAGTCTTTTGTAGGAACAGCTTCCCAGGTACTAGCGTCGACAGATGCCTTCACTCGAGTATAGTGAGTCCAACCTTTTTCCGCAGTTCTTACGGCTGTTTCAGCGGTTAGTAATTGTCCTTCCCATTCAGGCCGGAGTTGACTCTTTCCAGGTCCGAATCAGGACCCAGTTTCCTGGATGATGGTGGTGAATGGGGAATTCCAAAGGTGGGGTTTGAGCCAACAACCCACAGGTCCTGAGAGATGACAAAGAAGAAGACAACCCCAGAATACAGTTCTTAAGGAAACTCTCTTATTTTGAATTGTGGTATCTCATCCCTTCTGCCCAGATAGGGCAATCTGAACAGCATCTCATATGGTGAAATTCCTATATCCTTTCTTGGTGCTGTTTAAACCTGTAGGAGTAAGCATTTTACCAAAGGAAGTTGGGTTTCTAACACTAGTTTAGTTAATTGCTTCTTTAATGTCTGATTCATTCGCTCCACCTTCCCAGAAGAGGAGGGGTGCCAGGGGCTGTGAAAATCCCACTCAATCTCTAAGGCCTGCTTTAACCCTTGCAGTAAAGCTTACACCCATCTAGTCACGTGGTCAATTAGGACAAACAAGTAACTCACTAAAGTTTACCTGTATACTTTGGAAAGGTCAAACCCCTGGCTCCCGTCCCCCTCTAGATGGGTTACAGAAGACCTTTTAATTTACCTTTTGACACATGGTACATCCTCTACATATGTGCTTCCCTAAAGTGTATATTCCTACACAGACATACTTTCTTAGCACAACATCACACATTGCTTGCACCTCCTAATGACTCTTCTGATGTAAAACAGTTAATATTTGCCTCATTATCACTTTATTCAGCATTTCTCTCCCATCAGGGAGTATCGATTTTCCTTCAGACTTCATGGCTCCTGATTCCTTAAAAAAATCTTTCTTTTAAAACTTTTTAGTTCTTTCTTAATTTTCAACAATTCCCTGAATCCTCTCTGCATTTATTCTGTTTTCCTTCAGACATTAGATGCCTTAAATACCTGACTTCTCTTTCTCCGTATTGTAATTTATTTATTTATTTATTAATACTCCCAAGCCCTGCTTTCCCAGAAAGTTGAATAGCTTGTTAGTAGCTTCCTTCACAACTCTTTTC
Organism: Aythya marila; assembly: GCF_965140915.1. Classification (NCBI taxonomy): domain Eukaryota; kingdom Metazoa; phylum Chordata; class Aves; order Anseriformes; family Anatidae; genus Aythya; species Aythya marila. The sequence continues at coordinate 770,633 of NC_139042.1, forward strand.
TCCTGTCCTGACAATAGAAAACGATCCACATATTTGTTAACATTAATACCTCCTTGGGAGGTTGTAATTGCTCCAAAATCTCTTTTTTTTTTTTTTTCTTTTTTTTTTTTTTCTTTTTTTTTTTTTTAGATCTTACCCAAATAGATAGGTGTCCCTGTAAATCCCTGAGGTAAAATTGTCCACCTATATTGTTGCTTCCGCCCCCATTTCAGGGTCTTTCCAGTCAGAGGTGAATATACATGTATGTTTGCTCTCAGGGCCAGAGAGCACTCCATTAATAACGCTGTTATTCCAGTCTAACAATTTACTATTTGAATGCCCAATTTAATCATCAAATCCCTTCCCAACAAATTAGTCCTTGCCTTGGGTACATACAATAATTACCCAGTGATCATTTTATCCCCTAGTCTCAGCTTGGTATCCCCCCCAAAGTGGCACTGTTATCCCAGCCCCACTTTTTAGGGTTTCATTAGTTAATTTAATCCCTGATACTTTACAGGTCAGTAATGACCTAGCTGTTCCCCAGTGTATTAGGTTTGATGGCAAGGTTCGGGGGCTGTGAGCAGGGGGGTGGGAAACTGCAGTGGCAGCCCCCGTGAGAAAAAAAAACCCGGAAGCCTCCCCGTGACAGATAAGGGACAATTTCATCTGGCCCTAAGGGGCCCACTGCTGCCCAGAGCCAAGCCATGAGCAACACAGTCCGTGCCTCTGTGAGAGCACATCCACGAAAACAAACAAACAAAGAAACAAACAAAAGCCTGCTGCTCAACAGCAGTTGGGAGAGCGAGGAACCCCCCCGCAGACACCAAAGTCAGTGCAGAAGGGAGGGGGAGGAGGAGCTCCAGGCACTGGAGCCGAAGCCCCCCTGCGGCCGCTGGAGAGGCCCCTGGTGGAGCAGGCTGTTCCCCCCTCCCCGGTGCTTGGAAAACTGAACAAACACCACAGCAAATATGCAAATATACCATAACTTCTAGACTGTTACTTAGATAATGCCTACATCCTCTTTCCCTGCTCATTCAACTTCAAACAGCTCTGTTAAATATTACATGCCACACCTTTAACACCTTCAGCAACTCTTTTAACACTTCCTTTATCTTTTTCCAGCCTGTACTTTTCTAATACCAGCACCAAAGGCTCAGTCAGGGTCCAACTTAATTCCATACCTTTTCCCTCCAAGATACTGAAACAACATATCAATATAGCATATTTCATCCCATTTTCCTTCTTTCCTCCTTCTTCCACTCCAGATATTCCCATTCGAAGTGGCCAGCCTGGCCACACTTAAAACATCTTATCAAAGCCTGTCTCTGCTAGGACTCGGGCCACAACACAGGCAGCCCTCTTTGCCTGCCATTCCTTCATCTCTCTTCCTCTCCTTTCCATCCTGGCCCTGACTCCCCCTGAAGATTTTCTTCATCTTTCTCCAACCCTCTGCCTCACTACCCGCTGCACTGTCAATACCATTAGTTTCGATCTTTTTTTTTTATTTTTCTTTCTTTTTTTTCCCTTCTTATCTCCCCTCCAGACACACCCCTCCAGGGCCTCCCGCAGGAGGGTCCCCCAGTGACTGTTCACTACATTCCCCCCACCTTCTGAAGCATTTTCTGCGTATTTTGCCAGGCTTTAATTACACAATGAACTTTCAAGAGCCCTTCGGATACTGGGTCCTCAGGTCTCATCCCCAAGTACTTTCTCATTCTGACACTAAGTGTCTCATATAATTTCTGTGTTGCACACTATTATTATTCCAGCCAGGATTGGCAAGTGGGTATTTCTGCCCTGCCGGTATTACCCCTGGTCCTGGAGGATGAGCTCTTTCCCATTCTTGTATAGCAGCTCTCCTCCTGATCATTCCCATTTCTTTCCCTGTAAACAACATACTTATAGACATAATTCCCTCCCCCAAGAGTATAAATCAGGTCGTAGGAACTGGTCTAATTGTTCAGCTAGGCTGTTGGGGTCCTTGAATAAAGACTTCCTCTCCTTCTTAAAAAGTCCTAACCTCTCTGCTGGTAAGGAGGAGGGGGTAGTTCACCTAAGAGGATACACAGTTAGTGTTAGTACTGTTAGTATCAGGGAAGGCAAAATTCTCAACATATCTTCTACCTTGTTCTAATTCTTGCCAGAGCCTAGAGTACAATCCTTCTTTAGGGACAGTGTTAATTACAGTCCCTGTCTCCCTTCCCGGAGTGACTGCTGCTGCCACCAGTTCAATATTAAGATTATAGGGAGCATAACTTGGCTCCTTCTCTGAAAAAGGAATCTTATTGTTTACACATAAATTTAAAGCCTGAATTTTCATCAGACCCGTATTTTGGCCAAAATACTGCTGTTTCCTTAATTGATTCTTTTGTCCAGACTGATACACAATGTTTAACCTTTTTTTTTTTTTTTTTTTAATTACTTTTCTTTTACAATCCCTCTAATTTTGGGATTATGTTTCCAATTTCTTATCATTTTTCAGGAAGAACTATTAGTAGGCACTCCCCCAGGGATATCTCCCTGTCCCCTGGAACTCATATTTTCCCATTTTTCCTAACCCTCGCCAGTATGTGCTACAGAAATTTCCCTTCTGCAGTATACCACACACCAACGTACTGAAAAATGGGGGTGTACCGCCAAGCACTTCCCCGTGCCAGCGTTACCGCACACCTGAGTTTACCAGATTCCCTGGTGTACTTCCAAGCACTTCCCCGTGCAAGGATTACCGTACACCAGATTCCCCTGGTGTAGTGCCAGCACTTCCCCGTGCAAGGGCTTACCATACACCAGATCACCCGACCCCCAAGGCAATACTTAATATTTCTTACCTTGGTCTGTGCACAGAGTTACCGGATCGATTCTTAAAAACCCGGAGTGCCTACCTTCTTCCTTTCCCGACTACTTCACGGATCCTGCCTCTTTAACCAGTCTCGGGCCCTCTGTCAGCTTTCCGCAGAACCGCCACCGTCGATGCACAGGACCGCTGAAATCAGCGGGGCATGCCTTCCTGCTGCTGCGGCGGTGGGGCTCCCCAGTAGGTGACTGGATCCCGGACGAGCCCCCAAATTGTGAGAAACACTCCGTAGCCAATAACTTAGGCTCAGGCGAGGATCTCAGTGAAGTAGTAATTTATTCGCGATTGCAATGGCGGGCGCCCCACAAGCAGGAGAGAGCGCATCTACTAGTTCCAAAACACAGTTTATATACCTTTTGATGGCAGGACCCTCCCCTGTTTCCCCACTGAGTGGGTAATCCAGATTCACAATCTATCTGATGCTTCACAAACAATGCATGGCCTTCAGTCGCCGGCCTGTTAAATTTCAAATTTCTTTTGACATTTTTACTGCTTGAAGTGGTAATGTTTCTTCACTTATCTGACTTGACTTGACACCGTGATTTTCACCTAATTGTCCTAAGGAGTCTGATTGTCTGCATTTTACAAGGTTGCCTGCTAAACTTTTCTTATCACTGTAAGCATATCTCAGTACCACATTCCCTCCTTCTAAACAATGTAACTCTGCAAAAACAACATTTCTATTCCCACATATGTATAGGTGCTTGTAGAATATTGATAGATTGATTGTATAAATTCAAGACTGCTTTTTGCTTTGGGGATGCACGATAGGTGGAGAGATCCCCCGTGCATCCAGCGCTGCAATAAAGAATATACCACTTAAAGGAATTTCGGCTTCGATCTTTGAATCAGTTTTCTCACTGCTCTAGCTTGTTAGTAATAGGCAATAAATGATACTCATCTTCCTACTCTGAGTCTGTTTCACTTGTTACGATAATGGTTGAGCGATCTCCCTGTCCTTATCTCAACCTCTCCTCCCTCTGGGGCTGCCACTGCCCCCGGCTCCTCCGGGCACTGTCGCCACCAGTCCCGCAGCCGGCCCTAGGCCCCGCGCCGGCGGCAGCGCCGTGTTCTGGGCTGATCCCCGCAGGGCTGTTCTCTCGGGCACGCTGCGCTTGGGTCTGCCGTTACCTCAAGCCTTCGGGCCTCGCACTGGGCACCAGAAGGCCTGCTGTGCTTGAAGCTACAGGCAGCTCAGCACCGCACAGCCGCTCGCTCCCCTCCTCCCCAGCAGGGCTGGGGAGAGAAGGGACACTTGGATCTGGCTGCAGGAGCTGGCACTGAGCTCACTCGCACACACAGAGGCCTCGCCAGGAGCTGGCACGTAGTCCTCTCAGCACGCGTACACATGGGAAAGGCTGCGAGTGTGCAAAGAGAAAAGCTTTAATGAGAAAATGCGACGATAGGACACACAAACACTGACCGGCCCTTTTATACCCCAAACAAACCCCTCAGCAGGCCCTCCTGCTCCTCCTTCTCTACACACCCCCATGCCTCCGCACAGCAGCTCCACGTTATTTCAAGCTCCCCGAGCTCCCCGAGCTCCCCACACGGAGGTGTTGCCTTCACCACGAGGCTCCCCTTCCCCTCACAGAGCCGGTGGCACGGGGCCCCCGTTCCTCTGCAGCCAAGGCTGGAGGAGCGCGGGGAGCACGGCGGCGCCTGCCCAGGGCTGTGCCCTGTCCCCAGCCATCTCACGATGGTACCCATCCTGCTGGCTGCCCGTATTATTCAGCAGTGCACAGTTGTAGGTGCTGCGCACACCATGGGAGCGGAGATGGATGTGGGTTCCATTTTGGTAATGGGTGACATTGGTGACCTTGAAGACCTCATAGGGTGGGATGAGGACTTCTTTCTCCTTAGGGTAGAAGGAGAAGTTCCAGATGGGGACACCATAGCAGGTGTACACAAAGAATAAGGTGTCCCGGCCAAATTTCTGGGCAGCATTCTTCTGGAGGGAGGCAGAGGCGAACTGGCCGAAGCGGACGGTCTGGTAGCGGTGGGCCATAAAGTGGATGCCCCTGACGCCGCGGTAGACATTGTAGCATCTGTGGCCCTGGGCTTTCCGCAGAGTGTGCAGGGCCTCAGTCAGGAGGAAATGCATTGTCTTGAAGGGGAAGGATTGCAGGTAGTACCCGCGGGAGCGCCCACCCTCGCGCACAGCTGTGTTGAACTGGCGGTACAGATGTGTAGGGTAAGTGTACGCCAGCACGGCCACAGCGTACTCCCGCCGCAGCACTTGCAGATCGATGGAGTTCCGCCACCTCTCATCTGCTTTTCTCCATGTGTCTGCATAGACCGGGTTTTTGAATTCAGTGCGGTTCACCATTTTAAGCTCCTCTTTCATCTCGCATCTGCAGTCCTCATACCGGTCATCGAAGGAGTTCTGGGCCATGCCCATTGCCAACTTCTTTATGGGGCCTAGGTCTTGCTCACGGGTGCTGCTGGTGGCCAAGGTGCCAGCCAAGGTGCCGGCCAGCAGCACCCAGCCCAGGCCAAGGTGCTCCATGTGCAGGAAGCTCCGGGGGTCCAGCCACGAGCGGGGATGCCCCAGGCAGCACAGGACCCGGTCCTCTGCAACCGGCTGAGCTCAGCCGCTGAGTGCAGCAGTACAGGGCACGGGCGTCTGCTAGGGGGAGAGCGCAGGGTCGGAGAAGGCTGCAGGGAGAAGCGGAGCAGATTCTTCAGGGTCACCTCGAAAGCCACCCATGGCCCCCCTGGCACCAGAGGGAAGCACCCGCAGTGTGTGTCCCCAGCCACGGACACCTGGGTCTTCCCCACCCTGATACCGGCCCGGACTCCAGCCCAGCTACTTGCGTCAAACCCCGCAGACACCTGGGTTCCCCCGTGCAGCCCCGACATCCTCTGAGGCCACAGCTTTTGTGCCAGGAGTAGCCCTGGTGCTGCAGTGAGATGTTACCTCTGCTCTGTTGCATGCAGGACCCACGGCTCGGCGCTGCTGCAGGGTGCGTGGAGCTGGCTGCTCTGCCTTTTTATAGCAACCCCCAGACAGTTTGTGTTCCAGCCCCCCATGACCACCCAGTTGCTGCTGGGCTGTTGCAAAAGGCTGCAGGGAAACCAACAGGAAATCACCTTGTATCAGTTTCCCATGCTCTAGGGCGTGTGTGTGTGGGTCTCAGTCCCATGGGTGCTGAGAGGTGAGGCGCAGGCTCTGCAGCCCTCAGTGCAGAGGGGCTCCCGCAGCAGCGGACACTGGCTTGTCCTGGTTTTGGCTGGGATAGAGCTCCTTTTCATCACAGTAGCATGTGTGGGGCTTTGGTTTTAGGATGAGAATGGTGCTGATAACACACTGATGGCTGAGATGGTGCTGAGCAGTGCTGACACAGCCAAGGACTTCTGTGCTTCTCCCACTGCCCTGGCAGCGGGCAGGCTGGGGGTGCAGCAGGAGCTGGGAGGGGACAGGCCCAGGACAGCTGACCCCAACTGGCCAAAGGGGTATTCCACACCATATGGGGTCATGCTGAACAATATATAGGGGTAGCGCCCCCCCCCCCCCAATTCTCTCCCCCATCCCACTTGTGGGTGAGGAAGAGTGAATGTCTCTGTTGTTCTGAGCTGCTGGCCGGTTAAACCACAGCAGTCCTTTGATGTCCAGCATGGGGCTCAAAGGGTTGAGATAAGGACAGATCTGACCACAGCGTGTTAAAACAAAATTGTTGTTTAACAATTGTAATTTGTAAGCCTTAGCTTCTCACACGGCTTGCTTAGAATGCAGAGGAACTCCCACTCGGACTGGGGACGAGGAAGACGACGAGGCAGGCTGCTCCAAAGTGGCGGGGCCATCAGAGGAACAGGAAGATGAAGAGGAAGGTATCATAAGAGCATCAGGAACTACCCGATGCCTATTCCAGCATGAGCTATGAGATAGGCAAAAAGATGTCAGTCGTTGTCCAGGTAAGCACCTTGTCACCTGGCTGCTCTGGTGCTGGGACAGCGGAGCCATGGTCTGCAATTAGAGGGCAGGGAAGCCAGGCAGCTGGGATCCCTCTCCAGGGAAGGGGGCATTCTGGAGTTGTCTTGTGTCAGGTGTGAAGGGAAGGTGTGCGTTCAAGGAGGATCCCAGAGCCACAGAATCACGGAATTGTAGGGGTTGGAGGTGACCTCAGGAGATCATCGGGTCCAACCCCCTGCCAAATCAGTTATCTAGAGCAGGCTGCCCAGGTAGGCGTCCAGACAGGGACAGGCCTTGAATATCCCCAGAGAAGGAGACCCCACAACCTCCCTGGGCAGCCTGTCCCAGTGCTCCGTCACCCTCACCGTGAAGAATCACAGAATCACAGAATTTCAAGGTTGGAAGAGACCTCAAGATCATCGAGTCCAACCTCTGACCTAACAGTAACAGTCCTCCACTAAACCATATCGCTGAGCTCTACATCTAAACGTCTTTTAAAGACCTCCAGGGATGGTGACTCCACCACTTCCCTGGGCAGCCCGTTCCAATGCCTCACAACCCTTTCGGTAAAGAAGTTCTTCCTAATATCCAACCTAAAACTCCCCTGGCACAACTTTAGCCCATTCCCCCTCGTCCTGTCACCAGGCACGTGGGAGAACAGGCCAACCCCCACCTCACTACAGCCTCATTTAAGGTACCTGTAGAAAGCAATAAGGTCACCCCTGAGCCTCCTCTTCTCCAGGCTGAACAAGCCCAGCTCCCTCAGCCGCTCCTCGTAGGACTTGTTCTCCAGGCCCCTCACCAGCTTCGTCGCCCTTCTCTGGACTCTCTCAAGCATCTCGATGTCCTTCTTGTAGCGAGGGGCCCAAAACTGAACACAGTACTCAAGGTGCAGCCTCACCAGAGCCCAGTACAGGGGGACAATCACTTCCCTAGACCTGCTGGCCACACTGCTTCTGATACGAGCCAGGATGCTGTTGGCCTTCTTGGCCACCTGAGCACACTGCTGGCTCACATTGAGCCGACTATCCACCAATACTCCCAGGTATTTCTCTGCTAGGCAGCTTTCCAACCACTCCTCTCCCAGCCTGTAGCTCTGCTTCAGGTTGTTGTGCCCCAGGTGCAGGACCCGGCACTTGGCCTTGTTGAATTTCATAGAGTTGGCCTCAGCCCATCGGTCCGAGATCCCCCTACAGAGCCTTCCTACCCTCGAGCAGATCAACACACGCACCTAACTTGGTGTCATTTGCGAACTTACTGAGGGTGCACTCGATGCCCTCATCCAGATCATCGATGAAGATATTAAAGAGGACCGGCCCCAGCACCGAGCCCTGGGGAACGCCACTAGTGACCGGCCTCCAACTGGATTTGACTCCATTCACCACTACTCTTTGGGCCCGGCTATCCAGCCAGTTTCTAACCCAACGAAGTGTACACCAATCAAAGCCACGAGCAGCCAGTTTCTTGAGGAGAATGCTGTGGGAAACCGTGTTAAAAACCTTGTTGAAGTCAAGGTAGACCACATCCACAGCCTTTCCCTCATCCACCAAGCGTGTAACTTTGTCATAGAAGGAGATCAGGTTTGTCAAACAGGACCTGCCTTTCATAAACCCATGCTGACTGGGCCTGATCGCCTGCTTGCCCTGCAAGTGCTGCGTGATGACACTCAAGATAATCTGCTCCATGAGCTCCCCTGGCACTGAGGTCAAACTGACAGGCCTGTAGTTTCCCGGGTCTGCCCTCCGGCCCTTCTTGTAGATGGGCATCATGTTTGCTAGCCACCTGCCAGCTAGGACTTCCCCCGATAGCCAGGACTGCTGATAAATGATGGAAAGTGGCTGGGCCAGCTCCTCTGCCAGTTCTCTCAAAGAAGAGGATCTTCCGCATGTTGGTGCGAAACTGCCTGGGCTCCATTTTGTGGCCACTGCCCCTTGTCCTGTCCCCACAGACCACTGAAAAGAGGTTGGCCAAATCCCTCTGCCTCCCACCCCTCAGGTATTTATACACATTGAGGAGATCCCCTCTCAGTCCTCTCTTCTCCAGGCTGACCAGCCCCAGGTCTCTCAGCCTCTCCTCACAGGGAAGATGCTCCAGGCCCCGTATCATCTTTGTGGCCCTCCGCTGGACTCTTTCCAGGAGATCCCTGTCTTTCTTGTACCGGGGAGCCCAGAACTGGACCCAGTACTCCAGGTGAGGCCTGACCAGGGCAGAGCAGAGGGGGAGGATCACCACCCTCGACCTGCTGGCCACGCTCCTTTTAATGCCTGCCAGGATCCCGTTGACCCTCTTGGACACCAGGGCACACTGCTGGCTCATGGACAACCTGTCACCCACCAGGACCCCCAGGTTCTTCTCCTCAGAGCTCCTCTCCAGCAGGTCATTCCCCAGCCTGTACTGATACCTGTGGAGATATGAGTTGCTAGGACAAACAATCACAAAGGGGTTTTGTCGGGTAAAACTGCCGCTCCAGTTTCCAGCAGCAGTCCCCCAGACACAGAAATGAAATTTCTGAATGTCAATGCTTTCATTTATGAAAATAAATAACATTATTTCATTTTCATAATTTCATTTATAAAAATAAATGTCAATGTTTTCCTTTATAAAAACATTGACAAAAACTGGCCCCAAAACAGCCCTGGGGAACCCCACGAGTAACTGCCAGTCAGCCTGAGGTAACCCCATTTACTAGCACCCTTGGAGCCTGACCCACCAGCCAGTTGTTCACCCATCACATTAGGTACCTGTCTAGCTGTGAGCTGCACATTTAGTCCTGAGGGATACTTTGAGAAACCCTATCAAACGCTTTGCCGAAATACAAAAAGATTTCATCAGCTGCCATCCCTTGGTCAACTACGTGGGTAACTTTGTCATGAAAGGAAATTAAGTTCGTTAAGTGGGGCCTTCCCCTCATGAACCCTCTGCTTGCTGTGACCAGTGACTGCCTTGTCCCTCAGGTGCTTTTCAATAACTCCTGGGATAATTTTCTCCATGATTTTACCAGGCACTGAAATGAGACTGACAGGTCTGTCATTACCAGGGTCTTCTTTCTCGCTCTTGCTGAAAACTGGAACCACATTTGCCATCTGCCAATAGACCGGGATCTCTCTGGATTCCCAAGACCATTGGAAAGTAATTGAGAGAGGTTTTTCCTCCCAAACAAGAGATGTGTTTATTGGGGCCCTGCTTCCCAAGATGTGGCTGACCTTGCTTGCTGATGGGCAGTGGAGAGTAACTGCTTTCTCTTTGCTTCCGTGTGGACTGGCTTTTATTTTTTTTTTCTTTTTCTTTTGCATTTCAATTATCCTTCTCTCAACCCCTTAGCCTTTTCTTTTGGGTCGTCCTTTCTGCCTCCCCTCTGTCTCTGAGGAGCAATGAGAGAGCAGTTATGGTTTTTAGTTAGACATCAATGTGAAACCACAGCAGCCTTTTGGCATCCATTGAGAGGCTCAGGGGGTGGGATTAACAAGAAATTTGACCAGAGTGCTTCAGAGGAGCTTACAGTGATCATATTTGTCGAACATATTTGTTGATTTGCTGCCCACAATCTTGTCTGGTTTGCTCCTAATATCTTTCAGTTTGATCCTGTGTGATCCTGTGCCGTGTTCTCTCTTTTGCTATTTATCATATCCGAGGGCTTGTTAAAAGCCGTGTGCATTTGTTTTTTTTTTTCAGTTTGCTGTTCTGTAAATCTGTATTGTCAAGGTCTTGGTAGTGAGGGGCTGCTGAGGTGGCCTCTGTGATAAGGTCAGTGCAGCAGGAGGCAGGAGGTGCTCCATCAACCAGAGCACAAGTTCCCCTGCGGCCTGTGGAGAGGCCCCTGGTGGAGCAGGCTGTCCCCCTGCACCCATGGGTCCCACACGGAGCAGATCTCCACGCTGCAGCCCCCCCATGGGTGGAGGAGCCCCCGGTGGAGCAGGTGGATGGGGTCTGGGGGGAGCTGCCGCCCACGCGTGGGGGCCCCGTGCTGGAGCAGTTTGGGACTGGGGGATGGACCCCGTGGGACGGAGCCGTGTGGGAGCAGTTCTTGAAGCCCCTGAAGGATCAGTTTGGGAAGGACGGCATCCATGGGAGGGACCCCACGGGGAGCAGGGGCACAGAGGGACCGTGAGGGGTGGCGGGCATTAAGCATCAGGGACTGACGGCAGCCCCCATTGCCCGTTCCCCTGCACTGCTCGGGTGGAGAAGGTGGAAGAGGTGGATGAGGGGAAGGTGCTGGAATTTGTTTTCATTGTTTGTTTTCTCACTGCTCTAGCTTGTTAGTAATAGGCAATAAATGATACTCATCTTCCTACTCTGAGTCTGTTTCACTTGTTACGATAATGGTTGAGCGATCTCCCTGTCCTTATCTCAACCTCTCCTCCCTCTGGGGCTGCCACTGCCCCCGGCTCCTCCGGGCACTGTGGCCACCAGTCCCGCAGCCGGACCTAGGCCCCGCGCCGGCGGCAGCGCCGTGTTCTGGGCTGATCCCCGCAGGGCTGTTCTCTCGGGCACGCTGCGCTTGGGTCTGCCGTTACCTCAAGCCTTCGGGCCTCGCACTGGGCACCAGAAGGCCTGCTGTGCTTGAAGCTACAGGCAGCTCAGCACCGCACAGCCGCTCGCTCCCCTCCTCCCCAGCAGGGCTGGGGAGAGAAGGGACACTTGGATCTGGCTGCAGGAGCTGGCACTGAGCTCACTCGCACACACAGAGGCCTCGCCAGGAGCTGGCACGTAGTCCTCTCAGCACGCGTACACATGGGAAAGGCTGCGAGTGTGCAAAGAGAAAAGCTTTAATGAGAAAATGCGACGATAGGACACACAAACACTGACCGGCCCTTTTATACCCCAAACAAACCCATCAGCAGGCCCTCCTGCTCCTCCTTCTCTACACACGCCCATGCCTCCACACAGCAGCTCCACATTATTTCAAGCTCCCCAAGCTCCCCAGGCTCCCCGAGCTCCCCACACGGAGGTGTTGCCTTCACCACGAGGCTCCCCTTCCCCTCACAGAGCCGGTGGCACGGGGCCCCCGTTCCTCTGCAGCCATGGCTGGAGGAGCGCGGGGAGCACGGCGGCGCCTGCCCAGGGCTGTGCCCTGTCCCCAGCCATCTCCTGGTGGCATCCACCCTGCTGGCTGCCCCTACCCTTCAGCAGCGCACAGTTGTAGGTGCTGTGCGTGGAATGGGAGTGGAGATGAATGATGCTTCTGCTGAAGTAACTCATGACATTGGTGACCTTGAAGACCTCATAGGGTGGGATGAGGACTTCATCCTCAGTAGGGAAGAAGGAGAAATGCTTGATGGGGACCCCGTAGCAGGTGTACACAATGAATAAGGTGTCCCGGCCAAATTTCTGGGCAGCATTCTTCTGGAGGGAGGCAGAGGCGAACTGGCCGAAGCGGACGGTCTGGTGGCGGTGGGCCGTAAAGCGGATGCCCTTGACGCCGCGGTAGACGTTGTAGCATCTGTGGCCCTGGGCATTCCGCAGAGTGTGCAGGGCCTCGGTCAGGAAGAAATGCAGTGTCTTGAAGGGGAAGGATTGGAGGTAGTACCTGCGGGAGCGCCCACCCTCGCGCACAGCTGAGTTGAACTGGCGGTACAGGCTTGTACCAGCAGTGTACGCCAGCACGGCCACCGCGTACTCCCGCCGCAGCACCTGCGGGTGGTTGGAGTTGCCCCATTGCTTCCGCCACCTCTCGTCTGCTCTTCTCCAGGTGTCTGCATAGATCGGGTTTTTGAATTCGATGTGGTACAGTTTCTTCAGCGCCACCTCCATCTTGTATCTGCAGCCCCGGTACTGGTCATCGAAGGAGTTCTGGGCCATGCCCATTGCCAACTTCTTTATGGGGCCGAGGTCTTCCTCACGGGTGCTGCTGGCAGCCAAGGTGCCAGCCAAGGTGCCGGCCAGCAGCACCCAGCCCAGGCCGAGGTGCTCCATGTGCAGGAAGCTCCGGGGGTCCAGCCACGAGCGGGGATGCCCCAGGCAGCGCAGGACCCGGTCCTCTGCAACCGGCTGAGCTCAGCCGCTGAGTGCAGCAGTACAGGGCACGGGCGTCTGCTAGGGGGAGAGCGCAGGGTCGGAGAAGGCTGCAGGGAGAAGCGGAGCAGATGCATCAGGGTCACCTCGAAAGCCGCCCATGGCCCCCCTGGCACCAGAGGGAAGCACACGCAGTGTGTGTCCCCAGCCATGGACACCTGGGTCTTCCCCACCCTGATACCGGCCCGGACTCCAGCCCAGCTACTTGCATCAAACACCGCAGACACCTGGGTTCCCCCGTGCAGCCCCGACATCCTCTGAGGCCGCAGCATTTGTGCCAGGAGTAGCCCTGGTGCTGCAGTGAGATGTTACCTCTGCTCTGTTGCATGCAGGACCCACGGCTCGGCGCTGCTGCAGGGTGCGTGGAGCTGGCTGCTCTGCCTTTTTATAGCAACCCCCAGACAGTTTGTGTTCCAGCCCCCCATGACCACCCAGTTGCTGCTGGGCTGTTGCAAAAGGCTGCAGGGAAACCAACAGGAAATTGCCTTTTATCAGTTGCCCATGCTCTAGGGCGTGTGTGTGTGGGTCCCAGTCCCATGGGTGCTGAGAGGTGAGGCGCCGGCTCTGCAGCCCTCAGTGCAGAGGGGCTCCGGCAGGAGCAGACACTGGCTTGTCCTGGTTTTGGCTGGGATAGAGTTGCTTTTCATCACCGTAGCTTGTGTGGGGCTTTGGTTTTAGGATGAGAATGGTGCTGATAACACACTGATGGCTTAGATGGTGCTGAGCAGTGCTGACACAGCCAAGGACTTCTGTGCTGCTCACACTGCCCTGGCAGCGGGCAGGCTGGGGGTGCAGCAGGAGCTGGGAGGGGACAGGCCCAGGACAGCTGACCCCAACTGCCCAAAGGGGTATTCCACACCATATGGGGTCATGCTGGACAATATATAGGGGTAGCGGGGTAGCACCCCCCCCCCAATTCTCTCCCCCATCCCACTTGTGGGGAGGAAGAGCAAACGGCTCTGTGGTGCTGAGCTGCTGGCCGGTTAAACCACAGCAGTCCTTTGATGTCCAGCATGGGGCTCAAAGGGTTGAGATAAGGACAGATCTGACCATAGTGTGTTAAAACAAAATTGTTGTTTAACAATTGTAATTTGTAAACCTTAGCTTCTCACAACTCCCACTCGGACTGGGGAGGAGGAGGAAGATGAGGCAGGCTGCTCCAAAGTGGCGGGGCCATCAGAGGAACAGGAAGATGAAGAGGAAGGTATCATAAGAGCATCAGGAACTACCCGATGCCTATTCCAGCATGAGCTATGAGATAGGCGAAAAGATGTCAGTCGTTGTCCAGGTGAGCACCTTGTCACCTGGCTGCTCTGGTGCTGGGACAGCGGAGCCACCTCCCTTGACCTGCTGGCCACGTTCCTTTTAATGCCCGCCAGGATCTTCTTGGCCCTCTTGGCCACCAGGGCACACTGCTGGCTCATGGGCAACCTGTCACCCACCAGGATCCCCAGGTCCTTCTCCACAGAGCTCCTCTCCAGCAGGTCATCCCCCAGCCTATACTGATAACATTCAGTTGTTCCTTCCCAGGTGCAGGACTCTACACTTGGTCTTGTTAAACCTCATTTGGTTTCTTCCTGCCCATCTCTCCAGTCTGTCCTGGTCTCGCTGAATGGCAGCACAGCATTCTGATGTGTCAGCCACTCCTCCCAGCCTTGTATCATCGCTGTACTTGGTGAGGGTGGACACTATTCCTTAGTCAAGGTCATCGAAGAAGGTGTTGAACAAGACCGGACCTGGCCCTGACCGCTGGGGAACACCGGTAGTCGCAGGTCTCCAGCCAGACTCTGTGCTGCTGATCACCACCTTCTGAGCTCAGCCAGTCAGCCACTTCTCAACCCACCTTACTGTCCACTCCTCTATCCCACACTTTCTCAGTTTTGTTACCAAGATGTTGTGGGAGACAGTACCAGAAGCCTTGCTGAAGTCACAGAATCACAGAATCACAGAATTTCTAGGTTGGAAGAGACCTCAAGATCACCTAGTCCAACCTCTGAACTAGCACTAACAGTCCTCCACTAAACCATATCGCTGAGCTCTACATCTAAACGTCTTTTAAAGACCTCCAGGGATGGTGACTCCACCACTTCCCTGGGCAGCCCGTTCCAATGCCTAACAACCCTTTCAGTAAAGAAGTTCTTCCTAACATCCAACCTAAACCTCCCCTGGCACAACTTTAGCCCATTCCCCCTCGTCCTGTCACCAGGCACGTGGGAGAACAGACCAACCCCCACCTCGCTACAGCCTCCTTTGAGGTATCTGTAAAGAGCAATAAGGTCACCCCTGAGCCTCCTCTTCTCCAGGCTGAACAAGCCCAGCTCCCTCAGCCGCTCCTCGTAGGACTTGTTCTCCAGGCCCCTCACCAGCTTCGTTGCCCTTCTCTGCACCCGCTCAAGCACCTCGATGTCCTTCTTGTAGCGAGGGGCCCAAAACTGAACACAGTACTCGAGGTGCGGCCTCACCAGAGCCGAGTACAGGGGGACGATCACCTCCCTAGCCCTGCTGGTCACACTGTTCCTGATACAAGCCAGGATGCCGTTGGCCTTCTTGGCCACCTGAGCACACTGCTGGCTCATATTCAGCCGACTGTCAACCATCACTCCCAGGTCCTTCTCTGCCAGGCAGCTCTCCAACCACTCATCTCCCAGCCTGTAGCTCTGCTTCAGGTTATTGTGCCCCAGGTGCAGGACCCGGCACTTGGCCTTGTTGAACCTCATCCAGTTGGCCTCAGCCCATGTGTCCAGCCTATACAGATCCTCCTGCAGAGCCTTCCTACCCTTGAGCAGATCGACGTGGGGGCAGACCGCTCCTGCGCCATTAAGATTTCCTTCTTGAAGAGTGCCCAGCCTTCCTGGATCCCTCTGCCCTTCAGGACCGCCTCCCAAAGGACTCTGCCAACCAGTGTCCTGAACAGTTCGAAGTCATCCCTCTGGAAATCCAGTACAGCGGTTTTACTGGTCCCCTTCCTGGCTTCTCCAGGAATGGAGAACTCTACCATTTCATTGTCACTCTGCCCAAGACATCTCCCTTGCTGAAGTCGAGGGAGATGAAATCCACTGCTCTCCCCCCACCTACCCAGCTGGTGATACCATCATAGAAGGCAATGAGGTTGGCCTATGGAACAAGCTGTTCCATACCAGTGCTGTTCTAGCTCCAAGTGCAGAGCACAGCATACACTGTATGCTGTGGCCGCAGGGAACATTAACATCCCACCTAGACTCAGTATGGGCTGGCAGCAGGGGACAAGCCAGGACTGTCAGCCTCGTGTGGTCCAGAGCTGAGGACAGCATCTCCACCCACACAGCCTTGGTGCCCGGTGCAGTTGCAGGGGCAGGGATGGTCCCCGTGCCCCATGAGCTCTGCACCATGGCTGGTGTCCCACCAGAGAGGGGACGAGGGGAGTTTGGCCATGCCCCATGGCTCGGTGGCTGGGGCTGCTGTCCCCGTGCCCCTGCAGAAGTGGCACCGTGGAGGTGACCACTGCAGGATGTCCAAGCAAAGACATCCTCAGCATTCGGAGGGTGCAAGGAGAGCAAGTGGTGAGGAAGGGCCCAGGCTGGGGCAGATGGCACGTCATTATGGAGGTGTCCATCCCACCCGAGGGGCTCCTTCAGCAGTGGATGAATCGTGGCTGTGGTGGTTTTAGTCGGGTGGGCAGCCGCGCTCCACCTCAGCTGCTCTCTCACTCCTCCTCCTCAAAGGGGAAGGGGGAGGAAATACAATGGAAAGGACTCAAGGGTTGAGATAAGGACAGGGAGATCGATCAACCATTATCGTAACAAGCGAAACAGACTCGGAGTAGGAAGATAAGTAACATTTATTGCCTATTACTAACAAGCTAGAGCAGTGAGAAACTAAAAGCAAACCAAGCACACCTTCCCCCCATCCACCCCCTCCCCCAGAAGCGGTGCAGGGGAACGGGCAATGGGGGCTGCGGTCAGTCCCTGGCGCTTCATCCCCGCCGCCCCTCACGGTCCCTCTGTGCCCCTGCTCCCCGTGGGGTCCCTCCCATGGATGCCGTCCTTCCCAAACTGATCCTTCAGGGCCTTCAAGAACTGCTCCCACACGGCTCCGTCCCACGGGGTCCATCCCCCAGTCCCAAACTGCTCCAGCACGGGGCCCCACAGGTGGGCGGCAGCTCCCCCCAGACCCCATCCACCTGCTCCACCGGGGGCTCCTCCACCCATGGGGGGGCTGCAGCGTGGAGATCTGCTCCGTGTGGGACCCATGGGTGCAGGGGGACAGCCTGCTCCACCAGGGGCCTCTCCACAGGCCGCGGGGGAACTTGTCCTGTGGTCGATGGAGCACCTCCTGCCTCCTGTTGCACTGACATTCTCACAGAGGCCACCTCAGCAGCCCCTCACTACCAAGACCTTGCCAATACAGATTCACAGAACAGCAAACTGAAAAAAAAAAAAAACAACAAATGCACACGGCTTTTAACAAGCCCTCGGATATGATAAATAGCAAAAGAGAGAACACGGCACAGGATCACACAGGATCACACTGAAAGAGCAAACCAGACAAGATTGTGGGCAGCAAATCAACAAATATGTTCGACAAATATGATCACTGTAAGCTCCTCTGAAGCACTCTGGTCAAATTTCTTGTCATCTCCACCCCCTGAGCCTCTCAATGGATGCCAAAAGGCTGCCGTGGTTTCACATCAATGTCTAACTAAAAACCACAACTGCTCTCTCATTGCTCCTCAGAGACAGAGTTGAGGCAGAAAGGATGGCCCAAAAGAAAAAGGCTAAGGGGTTGAGAGAAGGATAATGGAAATACAAAATAAAAAGAAAAGAAAAAGAAAAAAAAAAGCCAATCCACACGGAAGCAAAGAGAAAGCAGTTACTCTCCACTGCCCATCAGCAAGCAAGGTCAGCCACATCTTGGGAAGCAGGGCCCCAGTACACATATCTGTTGTTTGGGAGGAAAAACCTCTCTCAATTACTTTCCAATGGTCTTGGGAATCCAGAGAGATCCCGGTCTCTTGGAAGATGGCAAATGTGGTTCCAGTCTTCAGCAAGAGCGAGAGAGAAGACCCTGGTAATGACAGACCTGTCAGTCTCATTTCAGTGCCTGGTAAAATCATGGAGAAAATTATCCCAGGAGTTATTGAAAAGCACCTGAGGGACAAGGCAGTCACTGGTCACAGCAAGCAGAGGGTTCATGAGGGGAAGGCCCCGCTTAACAGACTTAATTTCCTTTCATGACAAAGTTACCCACATAGTTGACCAAGGGATGGCAGCTGATGAAATCTTTTTGTATTTCGGCAAAGCGTTTGATAGGGTTTCTCAAAGTATCCCTCAGGACTAAATGTGCAGCTCACAGCTAGACAGGTACCTAATGTGCTGTGTGAACAACTGGCTGGTGGGTCAGGCTCCAAGGGTGCTAGTAAATGGGGTTACCTCAGGCTGACGGGCAGTTACTCGTGGGGTTCCCCAGGGCTGTTTTGGGGCCAGTTTTTGTCAATGATTTTATAAAGGAAAACATTGACATTTATTTTTATAAATGAAAATTATGTTATTTATATTCATAAATGAAAGCATTGACATTCGGAAATTTCATTTCTGTGTCTGGGGGACTGCTGCTGGAAACTGGAGCGGCAGTTTTATCTGACAGTTTTATCTGACAAAAAAACCAGTAGTTTTAACTGACAAAACCCCTTTGTGATTGTTTGTCCTAGCAACTGACATCTCCACAGGTATCAGTACAGGCTGGGGAATGACCTGCTGGAGAGGAGCTCTGAGGAGAAGAACCTGGGGGTCCTGGTGGGTGACAGGTTGTCCATGAGCCAGCAGTGTGCCCTGGTGGCCAAGAGGGTCAACGGGATCCTGGCAGGCATTAAAAGGAGCGTGGCCAGCAGGTCGAGGGTGGTGATCCTCCCCCTCTGCTCTGCCCTGGTCAGGCCTCACCTGGAGTACTGGGTCCAGTTCTGGGCTCCCCGGTACAAGAAAGACAGGGATCTCCTGGAAAGAGTCCAGCGGAGGGCCACAGATGATACGGGGCCTGGAGCATCTTCCCTGTGAGGA
Organism: Aythya marila; assembly: GCF_965140915.1. Lineage (NCBI taxonomy): Eukaryota > Metazoa > Chordata > Aves > Anseriformes > Anatidae > Aythya > Aythya marila. The sequence continues at coordinate 789,426 of NC_139042.1, forward strand.
GAGGCTGAGAGACCTGGGGCTGGTCAGCCTGGAGAAGAGAGGACTTGGAGGGGATCTTGCAGATGTCTATAAATACCTGAGGGGTGGGAGGCAGAGGGATTTGGCCAACCTCTTTTCAGTGGTCTGTGGGGACAGGACAAGGGGCAGTGGCCACAAAATGGAGCCCAGGCAGTTTCGCACCAACATGCGGAAGATCCTCTTCTTTGAGAGAACTGGCAGAGGAGCTGGCCCAGCCACTTTCCATCATTTATCAGCAGTCCTGGCTATCGGGGGAGGTCCCAGTTGACTGGCGGCTAGCAAACATGATGCCCATCCACAAGAAGGGCCGGAGGGCAGACCCAGGGAAATATAGGCCTGTCAGTTTGACCTCAGTGCCAGGGAAGCTCATGGAGCAGATTATCTTGAGTGTCATCACGCAGCACTAGCAGGGCAAGCAGGCGATCAGGCCCAGTCAGCATGGGTTTATGAAAGGCAGGTCCTGTTTGACAAACCTGATCTCCTTCTATGACAAAGTTACACGCTTGGTGGATGAGGGAAAGGCTGTGGATGTGGTCTACCTTGACTTCAACAAGGTTTTTAACACGGTTTCCCACAGCATTCTCCTCAAGAAACTGGCTGCTCGTGGCCTTGACTGGTGTACGCTTCGTTGGGTTAGAAACTGGCTGGATAGCCGGGCCCAAAGAGTAGTGGTGAATGGAGTCAAATCCAGTTGGAGGCCGGTCACTAGTGGCGTTCCCCAGGGCTCGGTGCTGGGGCCGGTCCTCTTTAATATCTTCATCGATGATCTGGATGAGGGGATTGAGTGCACCCTCAGTAAGTTCGCAAATGACACCAAGTTAGGTGCGTGTGTTGATCTGCTCGAGGGTAGGAAGGCTCTGTAGGGGGATCTCGGACCGATGGGCTGAGGCCAACTCTATGAAGTTCAACAGGGCCAAGTGCCGGGTCCTGCACCTGGGGCACAACAACCTGAAGCAGCGCTACAGGCTGGGAGAGGAGTGGTTGGAAAGCTGCCTAGCGGAGAAATACCTGGGAGTACTGATGGATAGTCGGCTCAATGTGAGCCAGCAGGTACCTTAAAGGAGGCTGTAGTGAGGTGGGGGTTGGTCTATTCTCCCACATGCCTGGTGACAGCTTTCCTTCACACCTGACAGAAGACAACGCCAGAACACCCCCTTCCCTGGAGAGGGATCCCAGCTGCCTGGCTTCCCTGCCCTCTAATTGCAGACCATGGCTCCGCTGTCCCAGCACCAGAGCAGCCAGGTGACAAGGTGCTCACCTGGACAACGACTGACATCTTTTCGCCTATCTCATAGCTCATGCTGGAATAGGCATCGGGTAGTTCCTGATGCTCTTATGATACCTTCCTCTTCATCTTCCTGTTCCTCTGATGGCCCCGCCACTTTGGAGCAGCCTGCCTCGTCTTCTTCCTCGTCCCCAGTCCGAGTGGGAGTTCCTCTGCATTCTAAGCAAGCCGTGTGAGAAGCTAAGGCTTACAAATTACAATTGTTAAACAACAATTTTGTTTTAACACGCTGTGGTCAGATCTGTACTTATCTCAACCCTTTGAGCCCCATGCTGGACATCAAAGGACTGCTGTGGTTTAACTGGCCAGCAGCTCAGCACCACAGAGCCGTTTGCTCTTCCTCCCCACAAGTGGGATGGGGGAGAGAATTGGGGGGGGGGGGCCCCCACCCCAGCTAGCCACCCCTATATATTGTTTAGCATGATCCCATGTGGTGTGGAATACCCCTTTGGCCAGTTGGGGTCAGCTGTCCTGGGCCTGTCCCCTCCCAGCTCCTGCTGCACCCCCAGCCTGCCCGCTGCCAGGGCAGTGTGAGCAGCACAGAAGTCCTTGGCTGTGTCAGCACTGCTCAGCACCATCTAAGCCATCAGTGTGTTATCAGCACCATTCTCATCCTAAAACCAAAGCCCCACACAAGCTACGGTGATGAAAAGCAACTCTATCCCAGCCAAAACCAGGACAAGCCAGTGTCTGCTCCTGCCGGAGCCCCTCTGCACTGAGGGCTGCAGAGCCGGCGCCTCACCTCTCAGCACCCATGGGACTGGGACCCACACACACACGCCCTAGAGCATGGGCAACTGATAAAAGGCAATTTCCTGTTGGTTTCCCTGCAGCCTTTTGCAACAGCCCAGCAGCAACTGGGTGGTCATGGGGGGCTGGAACACAAACTGTCTGGGGGTTGCTATAAAAAGGCAGAGCAGCCAGCTCCACGCACCCTGCAGCAGCGCCGAGCCGTGGGTCCTGCATGCAACAGAGCAGAGGTAACATCTCACTGCAGCACCAGGGCTACTCCTGGCACAAATGCTGCGGCCTCAGAGGATGTCGGGGCTGCACGGGGGAACCCAGGTGTCTGCGGTGTTTGATGCAAGTAGCTGGGCTGGAGTCCGGGCTGGTATCAGGGTGGGGAAGACCCAGGTGTCCATGGCTGGGGACACACACTGCGTGTGCTTCCCTCTGGTGCCAGGGGGGCCATGGGCGGCTTTCGAGGTGACCCTGATGCATCTGCTCCGCTTCTCCCTGCAGCCTTCTCCGACCCTGCGCTCTCCCCCTAGCAGATGCCCGTGCCCTGTACTGCTGCACTCAGCGGCTGAGCTCAGCCGGTTGCAGAGGACCGGGTCCTGCGCTGCCTGGGGCATCCCCGCTCGTGGCTGGACCCCCGGAGCTTCCTGCACATGGAGCACCTCGGCCTGGGCTGGGTGCTGCTGGCCGGCACCTTGGCTGGCACCTTGGCTGCCAGCAGCACCCATGAGGAAGACCTCAACCCCATCAGGGAGGTGGCGATGGACATGGCCCAGAACTCCTTCGATGACCAGTACCAGGGCTGCATATTCAGTGTGCAGGAGGCGCTGAAAAAGGTGAACCGCACTGAATTCCAAAACCCGATCTATGCAGACACCTGGAGAAAAGCAGAGGAGAGGTGGTGGAAGCAATGGGGCAACTCCATCCAACCGCAGGTGCTGCAGCGGGAGTACGCGGTGGCCGTGCTGTCGTACACTGCTGGCACAGGCCTGTACCGCCAGCTCAATGCAGCCATACGTGAGGGTGGGCGCTCCCGTGATTACTACCTCCAATCCTTCCACTTCAAGACGCTACATTTCCTCCTGACCGAGGCCCTGCACACCCTGAGGGATGCCCAGGTCCGCAAATGCTACAACGTCTACCGTGGTGTCAAGGGCATCCGCTTTACGGCCCAGCTCAACAAGGCCGTCCGCTTCGGCCAGTTTGCCTCTGCCTCCTTCAGGAAGAGGTTTGCCCAGCACTTCGGCAATGACACCTTCTTCTTTGTGTTAACCTGCTATAGTGCCATCATCAGCAACTTCTCCTTTTACGCTGATCAGCGCGAAGTCCTCATCCCACCCTATGAGATCTTCAAGGTCACCAACGTCACCCATTACACAAACGAAACCCACATCCATCTCCGCTCTATTGGTGTGCGCAGCAACTACAACTGTGCACTGGTGAATAGTACGGGCAGCCAGCAGGGTGGGTACCATCGTGAGATGGCTGGGGACAGGGCACAGCCCTGGGCAGGCGCCGCCGTGCTCCCCGCGCTCCTCCAGCCATGGCTGCAGAGGAACGGGGGCCCCGTGCCACCGGCTCTGTGAGGGGAAGGGGAGCCTCGTGGTGAAGGCAACACCTCCGTGTGGGGAGCTCGGGGAGCCTGGGGAGCTTGGGGAGCTTGAAATAATGTGGAGCTGCTGTGTGGAGGCATGGGCGTGTGTAGAGAAGGAGGAGCAGGAGGGCCTGCTGATGGGTTTGTTTGGGGTATAAAAGGGCCGGTCAGTGTTTGTGTGTCCTATCGTCGCATTTTCTCATTAAAGCTTTTCTCTTTGCACACTCGCAGCCTTTCCCATGTGTACGCGTGCTGAGAGGACTACGTGCCAGCTCCTGGCGAGGCCTCTGTGTGTGCGAGTGAGCTCAGTGCCAGCTCCTGCAGCCAGATCCAAGTGTCCCTTCTCTCCCCAGCCCTGCTGGGGAGGAGGGGAGCGAGCGGCTGTGCGGTGCTGAGCTGCCTGTAGCTTCAAGCACAGCAGGCCTTCTGGTGCCCAGTGTGAGGCCCGAAGTCTTGAGGTAACGGCAGACCCAAGCGCAGCGTGCCCGAGAGAACAGCCCTGCGGGGATCAGCCCACAACACGGCGCTGCCGCCGGCGCCGGGCCTAGGGCCGGCTGCAGGACTGGTGGCGACAGTGCCCGGAGGGGCCGGGGGCAGTGGCAGTGCCAGAGGGAGGAGAGGTGGCCCTGGCTTTGTGTAGAAGTGGCACAATGGTGTCTGGGGTGACCTGGCCCCTGGCAGCCCCCTGTCCTCAGCTTCCCTAAGCTGCTGAGGAGCAGAAGGCGCAGCTCCTCCCCCAGAAGACACCCGGAGAACATCCCCTGCCATCTTGTCTGCAGGGACAGAGCGGAAAAAAGTGCAAAGCCAGGGCAGCTCAGAGCCAGTGCCCTGCTCTGCACCACAGGGCTGCCCAGCTCCATGCAGGGGGTGAGTCCTCACCCAGGGGAGCCTCCACAGTGCTGGGGACATGGCAGCGAGCAGGGGCTGTGTGCTGGTATTGCCGTGCTGGGCAGCTGAACTCCACCGCAACCACTCTCTCACTCCCCCTTCTTAGAAGAGGAGGGAAAGAAGTAGAGGAAAGAACAACTTGCAGGTTGAGATACAGATAATTTAATTAAAAGGAAAAATGATTATTAAGGAATGATTATTATTATTACTAAAACATTTTAAGTAAAGGGAAAGAAAGGAAAGGGGAAAAGGGAGGGAAAAAAAAAAACACAAAACACAACAAAACAAAACAAGTAAAGGCTATGTGGAAGTGCAGAGGAAAGAAATTACTCTCTACTTCCCACAAATGAGCGATGCTTGACCACGTCCTTGAAGCAGGGCTTCAACGCAATTAGACAGTGTTTGGGAGGAGGACAGACATTTTCACGAGAGCCCACCCCTCCCCTCTTCTTCCACCTTTTATTGCTGAGTGTGACACCACATGGTATGGAATGTCCCTTTGGTTGGTTTAGGTCAACTGCGTGGTAATGTTCCTTTTTCACTTTTTGCCCACCCTCTAGGAGGGTTAGAGAGAGGCCCGATGCTGTGCCAGCACTGCTCAGCAGTAGACACAACCCTGGTGTGATACAGAATCCCAGAATCACGGAAATGGAGGGGTTGGAGGTGACCTCAGGAGATCATCGGGTCCAACCCCCTGCCATCGGGTCACTGTCCCCTGCCACGGGGACATTCAACACCCCGTGGGCCAGCCCCAAACCCGGCTGCTTGAACAGCGGGGACGCAGCCGAGGAGCCCAGGAGGGCCCAAGTCCGTCCCCTTCCCGTTTGCCACTACGCCTTTGCCCCTTGGAAAACATGTTTGGGAGCTGTGGCACAAAAGGCCAAAGCTACAGCCGGCAGCACCCCGCAGGAAGGAAGCAGGAAAAGCTCCGGCATCATCGGTCAGAGCCCTGCCGGACCCTCGGGGGCGTGCGAAGCCAAGTGCCTCTGTCCAGGTTCGCAGCATGCACCCAAGGTTGGAGCAGTGCTTGCTGGCCGGGGAGAAAGCATCTTGGGCGTGGGATCAGGCTGTGGTGCCAAATCACCCCCAAAGCCCATCACAAAGCAATTTTGGCCACTGCAGAGCCATTGAGGGGAAGGCTGTCCCTCACCAGGAGCACCATGCTCAGAGAAGAAGCAGACACAAGCCCTCAGGAACTGGCATCTCCTTTAATTCCCCGCCAGCGAAGCGTGGCCTGACACTGTTCTAAAATGACAGCTTTTAACACCAGGAAAACCAACGAGCCCACATCACCAAGCTCCTGGCATCCCATGGCACGCTTTGGAGGGCGATGCTGGCCGGTCCAAGTGGGGAACCCACTGGGACGAGCCCCAACCAGGCGCTTCCCCTACAGAAATCGGTCCCGACCCCAAACACCTCCCCGGGCTGGTGTCACCTTCGTGCCCAAGGGATGTCCTGGGGTCCCCCACAGCCCCAGCTGCAGCCCCTGCCAGGACCTGCCTGGGGTCCCCCACCCTAAAAAACAGCTTTGGGACTGATCCGGCCACACACTGACCCCAATCACCCCAACCAGCCCTAGCCAGTGGGGCACAGATCCCTGCACGCCCCCATGGACCCATCCCAAAGGGTTGCTGCCCCAACCCCCCTGGAATTTACATCCCCATGCACATGCTGGGTCCCAGACCCCCTCCAGTCCCCCACCTCCCCAGTACACGGGGCCCCTCTGTCAGCACACCCCACATGCCTGTGTGCCCTCTGCCTGCACAGGCAGCATGGCCCCCCCCAAAAAAACAGGGTCCCCCAAACATCAGGTGCATCCCCTGGGCCAGCTGTGAGGAAGGGAAAGGTGCCGGGGGGGGAACCCATGAACACCATTGTCATTACAAACACCTGTATTTGTAATGGAGAGCCTGTATTTGGGGGATTTTGTGGCTTTCACACACCCCAGCTGAAGGCAATCTGGGGTAGTAAGTTGAAGATAGTAGGGAAAATCCTCTGAGTGGTTTGTTCGAGGATGGGATTGTTTGAGGGCTCCTCAGAGAAAGTAATGATCCCGATCCCCTGTCCGGGATCTTCTTCTTGCATCCCCCCGGGGGTAACTGCACCTGCTGCTTCCCTAAAGAGCCTGTACACCAATGCACGGAGCATGGGAAATAAACAGGAGGAGCTCGAGATCTGTGTTGGGTCTTGGTGTGATCACTGAGACGTGGTGGGACAGCTCGCAGGAGGAGGAGGAGGAGGAGGAGGAGGAGGAGGAGGAGGAGGTCGATGGGGAGACGTCTGTTGGGTAAGTTATCTAAACCCCCCTGCCCGGAGCTGCCCCCAGCCCGGCCCTTGCTCTGGACCCTGGCCGGCTGCGGAGCGGGGGGCTCTCACCCTGCCCACCCCCAGGTCGGGAGGCTGCTGTGGGGGCTCTTTGCCCAGCCCCAGGGCATCGGCCCTGCTCTGACGGACACAGCCCCGCTGCGGGGCTCCTGGTGCCCCTGCTCCCCCGGCACCTGCCCGCAGCAGGTTGTGGGGCAGCAGGGATTCATTAAAGCGCATTGAGGCTGCCTGGTGTCGCCTGTGTGCTGGGGGGGCAGGGGACACCCGCGGGGTGAGGAGGAAGGCGAGGTGCCCACGGTGCCGGCAGAGCTGGCTGAGTGCCCTGCGCTGCTCCGTGGGGCAGCCCCCGTCCGTCCCGCCTGCAGAGCCCGAATCTGGGTGCTGGGGGCTGAGGTGCCAGCCAAATCCCTGCTCCTGAGCCGCCGTGGAGGCTCCCCAGAGAGGAGGAGCCCCCAGTGCTCCCCGTGCCCCCTCGCAGGAGCCGGGGCAGCGCTCTCCGGGGTGCTCCGGGAGGGAGCTGGAGAAGACCCCCGGCTGCCGCCCATGCAAAGTGCCCCCGCTGCGGGGAGCCGCAGGAACCCTCCTCCATGCCTCCATCCTCCAGCAGTGCTTTTATTTCTCTGCAAAAGCCAGGAAAAGGCTTCCTCCAGCCTCTGCTGGTGTTCTAGGGCCACCGGAGCATCCTGGGGCCGGTGGCACCGCTCCTGCTGGAGCAGAAAGCATCCGGCGGAGGAAAGCGTAATCCCACAGTTTCCATTAAATGTGTTCTCACGTTTCTGCCCCGTTTTCCTTGCGGAGGTGCAGCAGCAGCATAGCTGGGTTAGAGGCATCCCACGGCTGCCAGGGCTGCGGCTGCCAAGAAGAGACTCCAGAGGTGTGGGGGTTCCCTGGGACTGCTCCTTCCTGGGGGGGAAACAGGGAGTTAATGACTGCCGGAGGGTGCCAGCACGGTGCTGGCCGTGGGAAGGGGCTGGGGGCTCCCCTCTTAACTGCACTGAAAACACACAGCTGGGCCTTGCACCTTTCCTCTGCCAAAGAGACCAAAAACATCTGTGCACCGCCCCGCTCTGTGCCCCGAGCCCCGCCCTGGCCGTGCCACAGAGGGCCCCCACCGCAAACCCCAAGGGAGAGCAGCTGGGAGCATGCAGGGATGCGCAGGGAAGACTTGGTCTGAAGGCGAGCTCCCCAATCTCCCCGAGCTCCCCGAGCTCCCCAAGCTCCCCAGGCTCCCCAAGCTCCCCACACGGAGGTGTTGCCTTCACCACGAGGCTCCCCTTCCCCTCACAGAGCCGGTGGCACGGGGCCCCCGTTCCTCTGCAGCCATGGCTGGAGGAGCGCGGGGAGCACGGCGGCGCCTGCCCAGGGCTGTGCCCTGTCCCCAGCCATCTCCTGCTGGCATCCACCCTGCTGGCTGCCCTTACCTTTCAGCAGTGCACAGTTGTACTTGCTGTGCGTGGAATGGGAGCGGAGATGGATGTGGGTTCCATTTGGGTAATGGGTGACATTGGTGACCTTGAAGACCTCATAGGGTGGGATGAGGACTTCGTCCTGTTTCTGGAAGAAGGAGAAGTTCCTGATGGAGACACCATAGCAGGTGTACACAAAGAAGAAGGTGTCCTTGCCAAAGGACTCAGCAACCTCCTTCTGGCGGGAGGTGGAGGCGAACTGGCCGAAGCGGACGGTGTGGTTGAGCTGGGCTGTAAAGCGGATGCCCTTGATGCCGCGGTAGACGTTGTAGCATTCCGTGTTCTGGGTCTTCTGCAGGGTGTGCAGGGCCTCAGTCAGGAGGAAATGCAGCGTCTTGAAGGGGAAGTGTTGCAGGTAGTGCTCACGGGAGCGCCCATCCTCACGCACAAGTGTGTTGAACTGCTTGTACAGGTTTCCCCTGGCAGTGTACGCCAGCACGGCCACCGCCTGCTCCCGCTGCAGCACCTGCGGGTGGTTGGAGTTGCCCCATTGATTCTGCCAGTGCTCGGCTGCTTTTCTCCAGGTGTCTGCATAGGTCTTGTTTTGGAACTCAGTGCTGTTCACTGTTTTCAGCTTCTCCTCCATCTCGGTTCTGCAGCCCTGGTACTGGTCATCAAAGGAGCTGAGGACCATGTCCATCGCCACCTCCTTGATGGCGTAGAGGTCTCGCCTGCTGACAGTGGCTGCGGTGCCAAACAGGGTGCTGGCCAGCAGCACCCAGCCCAGGGCGAGGTGCTCCATGCACAGAAGGACCCTGGTGCCTGGCTGCAGACCCCCAGGTGCCCCCCGGCCCGGTCCCAGTAGCCCTGGAGCTGCAGCGAGTTGTTACCTCTGCTCTGCTCAGTGCACAAGACACGTGGAGCTGTGGTGTTTTTCAACCCCTGCCCACATCCCATGGGTTACTTATATGCAGCCCTTCCTTGGGGCGTTGGGGCCACCTGTGGGCACCGTGTCAGTGGTTCTGGCACCACTTCAGACAGTGCCACCGCTGGGGTGGGGACACTCCCTGGTCCCTTTTGTTCTCGTTTACGGGAAAGGGAGAGGGGTAGGGGGAAGGAGTGCAGCCATAAAGGGAAAAGGGCAGGTGTGGGCAAAAAAAACAGGGGAGAGAAAAAAAAGGGGTGTGAGAAAAAAACTTGTGTTCTTGCAGTAAAACATGCTACAAAGAAAATGTTTTTTTATTTGCAGTAGAAAACTAACCTGGTCCTAAACATCTCCTTCATCGAGAATCTGCACCCGGATGGGGCCGTGCACGAGGGGATGCTGCTGTGAGTACGGGGGGGTCCGGGGCTGCAAGGGCACCTGCGGGCAGCAGCAGCGGGACTCGTGGCAAGGGGCAGCTCCAGCCCAGGGTGCCCCCAGCCCTGCTGGGTGTCTGGGGGCTGGGGGTACCCAGGGGTGGGTGCTGTGAGAAATAAAGCTGTGTTTCTGCAGTGTAAAAATCCTCTAACCTCGTATATTCAAAAGCGATTGTGCGGGCAGGACAGTAGCATAGCAGCGGGGATTATAGTAAGTAGATAAGGGGAAGGTCCCTCTGCCCTAAAATAAGGAGGATCCCTACGAAAAACAGGAAGAGCAGTGTGAAATCAGTAAAAACAAAAATCACGGGCCCTCTAGTCATGAGAGAAGGAAAAAAAAAAAAAGGAAAAGGAGAAATTAACAGTTGGTCAAATAAAATTGTAAATGTATGGCATAGAAGTGCGTCGAGTAGGCTGTGAACCTGTAGTTCTCAGCCCATGAGGAAACGGGAGAAATCAGGTGTCAGGTCTTAGGGAATGTAAGGTTAGGATAAACTTCTCCTGGGCACTCCTGCTTGCAGGATGCCCGCCATTGCAACCGCAAATCAAATTGCTACTTCACTGAGATCCTTGCCTGAGCCTGGGTTCTTGGCTGCAGAGTTATTCTCACATGTCCTTAGCAGTGCTGGTGTGATCCCGAGCCCAGTTAAAGCAGTGGCCCAAGCAGGCAGATGCCAGCACATTTTTCCAGATCTCAGAATAGCCGACGAGGGTGGCTCCCTCAGGGAATTTGCACGTGAGAGTCGACACGAGGCACAGCCTCTGCTCTTCGTATCTTTGCCGCTCTTTTCTGCTCCTTTGTGTTATGTGTTCAAGGAAAGGCCTGAGCCCAGCACAACAGCAGCTCCAGTCTATAAAAACTTCATTTTCCCCCAAAAAGGACAATGCCTATGTTAAATGCCTCTCTAAAGCCTGCCAAACAGGAACATTTCTTACAGCAACTCTGTGGCTCTTTGGAAAGGCAGTGAGAGAGACTCTTAAAATTAAACTTCATATTTCAAATGCTTCCATTCGTGGCTACGTTTTTTTTTCTTATTCTCTTAATGAGAGCTTTAAATTATTCTGAAGAGTAGTCTTCTGCCAGCAGAGCAAGCAGGATGTTTCTTTATATGGCACCCGGAATCTCATAAAACAGTTTCACACGAGACTGGGACAGCTGTGCCCGCACCCCACGTTATCAGTGCTCAGCTTCCCGGCCACAATTAAAAGCAGGATTTGACCTTCATCGCTGTTGCTTGAATAGGAGAATTATCAGTCCTTCAGCTGTCGGGGATCCTCCATGATTATCTCCCTGAATGCGGCTCTGCGTGTGTGTTTTCAGGGAAAGGTGCTGCTCCCTGAGCTGCTCTGACACCCAGAGTGCCCCCACGTAGCATAACTGCAGCTACGGGATGGCAGATAGCAGCCCGTGCCCCCAAAACAAGAATTGTCTTTTAACATAGATGAAATAATGCAAGTTAAAAGAGACTTGCTAATAGCACACAGCTCCTGTTTGGGGTTTGCACTTACTGCAAGGGTAAAGATGGTTAAATGCGACCATCAGGGCTGGGCTCGCAGCACCTCAGTAGCGTTCCCCTGAACAATGCTGCGCATATTTCCCTCCTACCAAAGCGCTCTGTGCTTTTTCAGCAGAAGAATGGCCGAGCACACGCTGATGTCACTGCAAAGCAGAAATAAAAACCGTCTGTACGGTCGTGTGAGCATCCTCAGTGACCTGGTACTGCGCCGACCAGACCGTCCCATCCTGGGAGCCCCATGCCAGCCCTGGCACAAGGCGTGCTCCGGGTGTTAGAGGAGGATAAACACCACGGAGGTGGAGAAAAACAGAGCACAAATCCCTGGGGAGGAGGATTTCATCCTGGTGAGACATGGGGTTAGAAATTAGAGAGCGATTGATTAAGAATGAATATGTAGGCAACACTCATTGCTTAATATGTGCTACATTTGCGATGTGCCTGTGCTGCGCTTGGGTCTCCAGATAACAGGAGCCCCTGGGACACCAAGAACCAGATCAAACCAACCTTATGGTTTGGATTGTGACCAAGGGCTCAGAGATAAGGAGGACTGCTAAAAAGAATGGCAAACTTGCAAGACCTCGAGATAACAGGAGCCCTTGGACCCCAAGAACCAGATCAAATCAACCTTATGGCTCGGACTGTGACCAAGGGCTCAGAGAGCATGCGCAAGGAGATGAGGTGAAAAGTTCAACCCTGATGAAGACATCTTACTTCATCCCCACGACCCTCAGCACCCTCCACCAGAAGGCACCATGCAAGCGCAGAGGGGAGGAGTTTATGGAAATGACTTCTTGGAACTAATTTTAATACTAAGCAGGGACAGGTTATGCATACGTATAGGTGTACTGGGAAACCTCATGCGTATGTAACTCTCTACTGCATATAACCAAGGCAAGTTGCTGCATTAGGGTGCGCTTGACTTTGGTGGGTCTACCCTCCGTGTCGCCCAGTGCTGAATAAACATACCTACTTTATAATCTTATTGATTGTGGAGCCTCTCGAGCCACCTGCTGCCTGGGCTGGGCACCCAGTGCCGAGGGACAGCGGTGGCATTTGCTCCAGCAGAAACCCTTCCTGCACCGTGTGCCCAGCCCAGAAACAGCAACTGCCCCCAAAACGCAGCCCACCAGGGACCCCCAAAACCCCTGCATTGGGTTTCATGCCCAGAGCAGGGCTGAAGGCATGGGAAATCCCGAATTCATGGGTGCCAAGGTTGCCAGCCCTCCCCGAAACACTGGTTTGGGTCAGGGTTTGGCAGCACGGGCATGGGTGCAGGCGCCACGGTGGTGTTTAACTTCTGCGTGCAGGAGAAAGGTGCCCTACAGGCCAGCTGGTCTAGCAGCAATTAGGCATTAATTAAGCCATTATGAACAGGTTAAGATGTCCGAGGGACCGCTCCTGTGCCAGGGCTGGGTGTAATAAATGGCTCAGTCTTCAAAATAGGACTATAATCAAAGATTACAATTTATTAAAGGAATAATTAAATGTAAATTAAATTTTAAATTAAATTTTAAATTAAATTTTAAATTAAATTTTAATGTAAATTAAAGGAATAATTAAAGGTAAGCAAACAGCGCTGGGTGCACCAGGAGTCTCTGCTCCACCAAGACGCACACCCGTTACATCAAGCAGCTGATTTTTATGCTCCTAGGCTACTACATATTCATTACTACTTCTGAAAAAACAGGGTTATTATAATTAGTTTCTGGAATCCCAACCCTCCTACTGGAGCATGCGTATCAGTCTCTGGTGGTCCCTCTGGGAGTCTCTGGGGGTCTCTCGTGCTGAAGGCTCATAGTCTTCCTCCCTCTTGTCCTTCTCCTTTGTCCAACTTGGCTGTATGTCGGAAACCTGTGCAGCGTCCCCTGCAAGCTTTGTCTTTTAGTTGTTCTTCAGCTCTCCCTGTCCCCTTAATCTCCTGGACAGGTATCAGGGACTTGCATCGTGTCCCATGCAATAGTCATAACAGTTAGCAGTTATTCTGACCCCCCCCAGATATCAGAGACTTCAAGGAAAAGCCTACAAATACATTTCCCTTCGAGCTCTCTATTGATACAAATTGCTGGACCATTCCTTTGCAAGGTACAAGAACTATATACATTAACCACTCTGTTTTTCTGAGACTTGTGCTTATACAAGGGTATGTAAGACAGAAGGTCTTTAATGCCCGCTAGGATCCCGTTGGCCCTCTTGGCCACCAGGGCACACTGCTGGCTCATGGCCAACCTGTCACCCACCAGGATCCCCAGGTTCTTCTCCTCAGAGCTCCTCTCCAGCAGGTCATTCCCCAGCCTGTACTGATACCTGTGGAGATGTGAGTTGCTAGGACAAACAATCACAAAGGGGTTTTGTCGGGTAAAACTGCCGCTCCAGTTTCCAGCAGCAGTCCCCCAGACACAGAAACAAAATTTCTGAATGTCAATGCTTTCATTTATGAAAATAAATAACATAATTTTCATTTATAAAAATAAATGTCAATGTTTTCCTTTATAAAAACATTGACAAAAACTGGCCCCAAAACAGCCCTGGGGAACCCCACGAGTAACTGCCGACGTCAACCTGATGTAACCCCATTTACTAGCACCCTTGGAGCCTGACCCACCAGCCAGTTGTTCACCCATCACATTAGGTACCTGTCTAGCTGTGAGCTGCACATTTAGTCCTGAGGGATACTTTGAGAAACCCTATCAAACGCTTTGCCGAAATACAAAAAGATTTCATCAGCTGCCATCCCTTGGTCAACTATGTGGGTAACTTTGTCATGAAAGGAAATTAAGTGCGTTAAGCGGGGCCTTCCCCTCATGAACCCTCTGCTTGCTATGACCAGTGACTGCCTTGTCCCTTAGGTGCTTTTCAATAACTCCTGGGATAATTTTCTCCATGATTTTACCAGGCACTGAAATGAGACTGACAGGTCTGTCGTTACCAGGGTCTTCTCTCTCGCTCTTGCTGAAAACTGGAACCACATTTGCCATCTTCCAAGAGACCGGGATCTCTCTGGATTCCCAAGACCATTGGAAAGTAATTGAGAGAGGTTTTTCCTCCCAAACAAGATATGTGTACTGGGGCCCTGCTTCCCAAGATGTGGCTGACCTTGCTTGCTGATGGGCAGTGGAGAGTAACTGCTTTCTCTTTGCTTCCGTGTGGATTGGCTTTTTTTTTTCTTTTTCTTTTCTTTTTATTTTGTATTTCCATTATCCTTCTCTCAACCCCTTAACCTTTTTCTTTTGGGTCATCCTTTCTGCCTCCCCTCTGTCTCTGAGGAGCAATGAGAGAGCAGTTGTGGTTTTTAGTTAGACATTGATGTGAAACCACGGCAGCCTTTTGGCATCCATTGAGAGGCTCAGGGGGTGGAGATGACAAGAAATTTGACCAGAGTGCTTCAGAGGAGCTTACAATGATCATATTTGTTATAAGTTGCCCCCTTAATTAATTTTCAGAGAGCATTGCATTAATAATAGAAAGGAATTTATTGAGTAAGCAACAGCAAGCAAAACAGCGCTGGGTGGCCGGGGAGTCTCAGCTCCGCCAACGGCGCGCACCTCACCCCCACCAGGGTCCCTTTTTATATCTTGGTAATTCTGGGATTACGCAGCACATCCTGGTATATTCTGCGACTGCGCGCACTGTTGCTAGGGGGTCGTCTCTGTCCCTCTGGTGGTCGTGAAGATGAAGGCCGTAGTCTTCCTCAGCGTTGTGGTTCAACTTCTTTTTTTATTTGGTCATGTTGGCCCAGCGTGAGACAGGAAGGCAGGATGTTGATACACTAGGTTAGCAACTTATCAGGAGATGGTTCCATGAGCTTTGCAGCAGTGTCTTTGAACAAAAGAGGCAACTGAGATGCAGAAGGAGAGAAGGGGAGGGGGTTCTCTTTTTTGTTACATTAAGAAAAAGAATTTTCATAGTGTCTAGCCAAGTATTATACAGCTCCTTACTTCAGCAGGGAGCTTTCGCAACTCCCGCTCCTCAAACAGAACTCCTTGTTTTTATAATACAAAAGACAATGAACAAACATTTATTGTGTATTACAATATTTGTCGAACACATTTGTTGATTTGCTGCCCACAATCTTGTCTGGTTTGCTCTTAATAAATTTCAGTGTGATGCTGCGTGATCCTGTGCCGTGTTCTCTCTTTTGCTATTTATCACATCTGAGGGCTTGTTAAAAGCTGCATGTGTTTTTTTGTTTTTTCAGTTTGCTGTTCTGTAAATCTGTATTGGCAAGGTCTTGGTAGTGGGGGGCTGCTGAGGTGGCCTCTCTGATAAGGTCAGTGCAGCAGGAGGCAGGAGGTGCTCCATCAACCAGAGCACAAGTTCCCCTGCGGCCTGTGGAGAGGCCCCTGGAGGAGCAGGCTGTCCCCCTGCACCCATGGGTCCCACACGGAGCAGATCTCCACGCTGCAGCCCCCCCATGGGTGGAGGAGCCCCCGGTGGAGCAGGTGGAGGGGGTCTGGGGGGAGCTGCCACCCACGCATGGGGGCCCCGTGCTGGAGCAGTTTGGGACTGGGGGATGGACCCCGTGGGACGGAGCCGTGTGGGAGCAGTTCTTGAAGGCCCTGAAGGATCAGTTTGGGAAGGACGGCATCCATGGGAGGGACCCCACGGGGAGCAGGGGCACAGAGGGACCATGAGGGGCGGCGGGGATGAAGCGCCAGGGACTGACCGCAGCCCCCATTGCCCGTTCCCCTGCACTGCTCGGGGGGGAGGATATGGAAGGGGGTGGATGGGAGGAAAGTGTTGGAGTTTGTTGTTTGTTTGTTTGTTTGTTTGTTTGTTTTCTAACTGCTCTGTCTTGTTAGTAATCAATTTTATTAATCTCCCTGTTCTGAGTCTGTTTTGTCCATGACAATAACAGTTGAGTGATCTCCCTATTCTCATCTCAGTCCTTGAGCCCTTTTCATAGTATTTTCTCCCCCTTTCCCTTTGAGGAGGAGTGGAGGAGTAGCTGTGGTGGAGCTCAGCTGCCCAGCAGGGTAAAACCACCACAAAAGCACTGGCCTTGCACCACATCTGGTATTCAGGCCCTGCATTGTGGTCACCTCTGTACCTTTGGAACTATCTCCTGGAGAACATCAACAACGTTTCTCTCTTTTTATCTCCTCTGGATGTGAATTGGTGGAGGATATAAGGAATGGTACCTCCTCCTCCTGTCCCTGTAGGCTAATTACAGTAGCTTTTGAGTACTTTGCATGTCTGTGGGTAACCAACATAATCCTGCTAGGTGTCCAGAGCACATTTGTTTTTTTTTCCTAAGGTTAAACAATTAGTTATGAATATCACTCAGGAATCTGCCCCCAGGCAGTGTGTTGATAGGTGGCAGGGTGTGTGGGAGGATACGAGCAGGTACCTGTCACGGCTGTGTCTTCTGGTGGTTTTGAACTTCACCCCTGGACAAAGGTGAAAGCCTAAACAACTGGTAGAAATTTTGGCAGACGTATGCCCCGCCCTGGCAATGCTCGAGAACTCCCTCCAGCTGGCTGCGGTGTGCTGGGGCATGGCTTGCCCTACCAAAGGGTGGTTGGTGCTGCCCAGCACCCTCAAGGGGAACCGGAGGGCTCTGGGTCTGATGACCCGATAACAGACATGGTTGAACCACAGGGCCAGCTCTCAACAGTAGCAGTCACCCCTTTAGTCAAGATGAAACAATCGAAGAGGAAGTCAGCTCCTTTAGTAAGGGAAGAAGCTGCTCCAAAGAGGTTCTGGTAGGGAGAAGCAGAAATAGAAGCGACAGGCTAATATCTACAGCAGGGACATCACAGAAAAAAAAAAATAAAAAAGGAGGAAGACGAGACAGAAATCATAAACAAGTCAGAATCACCGGATTCCCTATTCCTGGGCGAGCTGTATGAAGGGATTTCAGCCATTGTCCAGGTGAGCATATTGTCGGGGGCAGCTTGGGATGCAGCGACCCTGAGATGGTGGAGTTCAAGATGGAACTTGGTGGAAGAAGTAAGGCAAAAAGCAGGATTGCTACCCCAACTTTCGGAGAGCCAACTTTGACCTCTTCCAGGACCTACTTGGGGGTATCTCGTGAGCTGGGTTGCTAGAAGGCAAGGGTGCTTGTGAGAGCTGGGCTACATTTAAACAGCACTTCTTCCAAGCTCAGGATCGGTGCATCCCGAAGAGTAGGAAATTGGGGAAGGAGAGCAGGAAACCTGCATGGGTGAGCAAGGAGCTCATTGGTATGATCAAAAGGAAGAGAAAGGGCTAAGAAATGTGGAAAAAGGGCCTGTCCTCTTGGGAGGAGTATAGAAGTGTTGTCAGGGCCTGCAGGGATGCGACAAGGAAGGCTAAAGCCCACCTGGAGGTGAAGCTTGCAAAAGAGATAAAGGATAATAAGTTTGTTGTTGTTGTTGTTTGTTTGATTTTTTAAATTACGTAAACAGTAAAAGAAAGACTAGAGATAATGTGGGTCCCCTGCTGAACAAGGGGGGTGTCCTGGTAACAGGGAACACTGAGAAGGTGGAGATACTGAATGCCTTCTTTGCTTCGGTCTCTGCTTCAAAGACTTCCCCCACGGGACTCCTGGACCCTGGAGGGAGGAGAAAGATGCTGGGAAGTGGAGATCTCCTCTCTGGTTGACGAGGGAGTGGTTCAGGAGCATCTGAGTGGGCCAGCAGGTCAAGGCAGGTGATCCTCCCCCTCTGCTCTGCCCTGGTCAGGCCTCACCTGGAGTACTGGGTCCAGTTCTGGGCTCCCCGGTACAAAAAAGACAGGGATCTCCTGGAAAGAGTCCAGCGGAGGGCCACAAAGATGAAACGGGGCCTGGAGCATCTTCCCTGTGAGGAGAGGCTGAGAGACCTGGGTCTGGTCAGCCTGGAGAAGAGAGGACTGAGAGGGGATCTCCTCAATGTGTATAAATACCTGAGGGGTGGGAGACAGAGGGATTTGGCCAACCTCTTTCCAGTGGTCTGTGGGGACAGGACAAGGGGCAGTGGCCACAAAATGGAGCCCAGGCAGTTCCGCACCAACACACGAAAGAACTTCTTCATGGTGAGGGTGACGGAGCTCTGGGACAGGCTGCCCAGGGAGGCTGTGGGGTCTCCTTCTCTGGGGATATTCAAGGCCTGTCCCTGTCTGGACGCCCACCTGGGCAGCCTGCTCTAGGGAACTGCTTTGGCAGGGGGTTGGACCCGATGATCTCCTGAGGTCACCTCCAACCCCTACACTTCTGTGATTGTCTCCCAGCTTCTCCAACGCTGGTGTAATGGTGCCAGTAGCCTGGAGTTGTAGGGCAGGAAGCCAAGCAGCTGGGATCCCTCTCTTGGGAAGAGGGCAGTGACAAAGCCTTTGGAGGCAACTCCTGCTGGGTGTGAAGGGAAGGCACCCCTCCAAGTCACCCGAGCAAGCGGACCATTACTACCAACCCACCAAGGCAAATGGTACATACTCACCACAGTAGCAGCAACTACTGGGTGGCTGGAAACACACCTGGTAAACCATGCCACTGCCCAAACACCATCTTGGGCCTGGAAAGACAAGGTCTATGGCGTCACGGTACACCCAAGAGAATCGAGCCCTGCAATGGGAGTCACCTCTGGAATAACCTTGTAGCCCCCTAGGCCAAGAGGCATGGCATGGACTGGGTGTATCACATCCCGGTCACCCACGAGCCCCTGGAGAGGTTGGAAGGTGTAAGGGATGGTTAAAAGCCTGTGCTACAGGCACTGGGTGCTGGGGCATGGAAACACTGGGGTGCAAATTTAGCAGAAGCCACTTGGCTGGTTAGTAGCAGAGGGTCTGACAGCCATCCAGGCCCTGCTCAAGGCCCCTGCACACTGTGGGAAGTCCTCGTTGTGCTGGAGGGAAGCGCCTGGGGAAGGCAGATGGGTTGCTCCTGCCTTGGGAAAAGGCAAAGCCATTTGTGAGAGCGGCTGTGGTGGCGTTTGGCTGTCCATCAGGGCGAAACCACCACAAACACCTGTGGGACCGGGACCCGTACTAACACTAAAGCAAGGGGAACTGCTAAAGGGGATTTCCTGATGGTGTCCCTGCAGACACTTGCACCAACGGGGCAGCAGCAGCTATTCTGGGCGGTCATGGGGGGCCAGCATATAAATAGCCCATGGGACGCAGGCAGGGGTTGCTATAAAAAGCCACAACAGGCAGCTCGAGTGTCCTGCGCACCGAGCAGAGCAGAGGTAACAACACGCTGCAGCTCCAGGGCTGCTGGGACCGGGCCGGGGGGCACCTGGGGGTCTGCAGCCGGGCACCGGGGTCCTTCTGTGCATGGAGCAGCTCGCCCTGGGCTGGGTGCTGCTGGCCAGCACCCTGTTTGGCACCGCAGCCACTGTCAGCAGGCGAGACCTCAACGCCATCAAGGAGGTGGCGATGGACATGGTCCTCAGCTCCTTTGATGACCAGTACCAGGGCTGCAGCCGCATGATGGAGAAGGAGCTGGAGGAGCTGAACCGCACCGAGTTCGCCAACCCTGACTACGCGGAGGGCTGGAGGGGCGCAGTGACGGAGTGGAGGAATCGATGGGGCCGCGCCGCCCGCCCGCAGGTGCTGCGGCAGGAGCAGGCGGTGGCCGTGCTGGCGTACACAGCCGAGAGGGGACTCTACAAGCAGTTCAACACCGCCGTGCGCGAGGGCGGGCGCTCCCGCGAGCACTACCTCCAGTCCTTCCCCTTCAAGACGCTGCATTTCCTCCTGACCAAGGCCCTGCACACCCTGAGGGAGGCCCAGGGCAACAGCTGCCACCGCGTCTACCGCGGCATCAAAGGCACCCGCTTCACAGCCCAGCTCCACCAGACCGTCCGCTTCGGCCAGTTCACCTCCGCCTCCCTCCAGAAGAAGGTTGCTGAGTCCTTTGGCCGGGACACCTTCTTCTTTTTGGATACCTGCTACAGTGTCCCCATCAAGAACTTCTCCTTCTACCCTGGTGAGGATGAAGTCCTCATCCCACCCTATGAGGTCTTCAAGGTCACCAACTTCACCCGTGACAGAGACGGAAACTTCATCCATCTCCACTCCCAGACTGCGCTCAGCACCTACAACTGCGAGTTCGTGAAGGGTACGGGCAGCCAGCAGGGTGGGTGCCACCAGGAGATGGCTGGGGACAGGGCACAGCCCTGGGCAGGCGCCGCCGTGCTCCCCGCGCTCCTCCAGCCATGGCTGCAGAGGAACGGGGACCCCGTGCCACCGGCTCTGTGAGGGGAAGGGGAGCCTCGTGGTGAAGGCAACACCTCCGTGTGGGGAGCTCGGGGAGCCTGGGGAGCTTGGGGAGCTTGGGGAGCTTGGGGAGGTGGGGAGCTCGCCTTCAGACCAAGTCGTCCCCGCGCATCCCTGCATGCTCCCAGCTGCTCTCCCTTGGGGTTTGCAGTGGGGGCCCTCTGTGGCACGGCCAGGGGCGGTGCACAGATGTTGTTGGTCTCTTTGGCAGAGAAAGGGTGCAAGGCCCAGCCGTGTGTCTTCAGCGCAGGTAAGAGGAGAGCCCCCAGCCCCTTCCCACGGCCAGCACCGTGCTGGCACCCTCCGGCAGTCATTAACTCCCTGTTTCCCCCCCAGGAAGGAGCAGTCCCAGGGAACCCCCACACCTCTGGAGTCTCTTCTTGGCAGCCGCAGCCCTGGCAGCCGTGGGATGCCTCTAACCCAGCTATGCTGCTGCTGCACCTCCGCAAGGAAAACGGGGCAGAAACGTGAGAACACATTTAATGGAAACTGTGGGATTACGCTTTCCTCCGCCGGATGCTTTCTGCTCCAGCAGGAGCGGTGCCACTGGTCCCAGGATGCTCCGGTGGCCCTAGAACACCAGCAGAGGCTGGAGGAAGCCTTTTCCTGGCTTTTGCAGAGAAATAAAAGCACTGCTGGAGGATGGAGGCATCGAGGAGGGTTCCTGCGGCTCCCCGCAGCGGGGGCACTTTGCATGGGTGGCAGCCGGGGGTCTTCTCCAGCTCCCTCCCGGAGCACCCTGGAGAGCGCTGCCCCAGGTCACGGGGAGCACTGGGGGCTCCTCTCTGGGGAGCCTCCACGGCGGCTCAGGAGCAGGGATTTGGCTGGCACCTCAGCCCCCAGCGCCCAGATTCGGGCTCTGCAGGCGGGACGGACGGGGGCTGCCCCACGGAGCAGCGCAGGGCACTCAGCCAGCTCTGCCGGCACCGTGGGCACCTCGCCTTCCTCCTCACCCCGCGGGTGTCCCCCCCAGCCCACAGGTGACACCAGGCAGCCTCAATGCGCTTTAATGAATCCCTGCTGCCCCACAACCTGCTGCGGGCAGGTGCCGGGGGGCCAGGGGCACCAGGAGCCCCGCAGCGGGGCTGTGTCCATCAGAGCAGGGCCGATGCCCTGGGGCTGGGCAAAGAGCCCCCACAGCAGCCTCCCGACCTGGGGGTGGGCAGGGTGAGAGCCCCCCGCTCCGCAGCCGGCCAGGGTCCAGCAAGGGCCGGGCTGGGGGCAGCTCCGGGCAGGGGCAGGGGGGTTTTCCCCCCACGCCAGGCCCACGGAGGGTCCCGTCCCGTGCGGCAGGGGCAGCCGTTGCCCCACGCCGTGGGGCTCTCACCCGTCACGAGCTGCAGCCCGGTCTCAGCCCAGTTCCCTGCTCTCGGTGGGGGCCGGCTGCGGGGGTCCCCATCGCAGCTTCCTGGTGTCGAGGCCGACGGGGCTCAGCACCACGCAGGTGAAGTTGGTGCGCAGGTCCCGGGCGCTGAAGGAGCTGAAGAGGAGGTCGCGGCGCAGGACCACCCCCGAGCCCCGCGGCTCCTCTCTGCGGGGCGAGCAGCAAAGACCCCGTCAGCACCCCCAGTAGGGCCGGAGCTGCCCCCCCCCAGCCCCGGGACCCCCTCCCTGTACTCACAGCAGCATCCCCTCGTGCACGGCCCCGTCCGGGTGCAGCTTCTCGATGAAGGAGCCGTTCCCCAGCCAGTAGAGCAGCGTGACCTCGGGGAGGCTGCTCACGGCCTCGCAGGAGATCTTCACACTGCAGCCTGTGCATGGGGGGGAGATGGGCTGGGACCGGGGGGGGGGTGGCAGTGGTCCTGCTGTGCAGTCCCCCCATGCCATCCCCAGAGCTCCCTGGGGGAACAGCCCCTACCTCACCCGCACCCCAAAAGCCCCTGAAAGCCTTGCTGGGCTCCCCAAGCCCCAGCTGCAGGGGTGCAGGAGCTGCCCCCAACTCCCCCCCCAAGTGTGAGGGGCTCAGCACGGCCCCCCCCAGCCCCTGTCCCCAGGCTGTCACTTACCCATGCGGGGGGGCTCTGCCGGCATCCGCAGGGCGGTGATGCGGGGGGGCTGCAGGGCCGTGGTTGCTGGGGGAGAGGAGCGGGGTGAGGGACAGGAGCTGCCCCCAGACCCCACAGCGGGACGGAGGGCAGGGTCCCACGGGGGGGGGGGCAGGGACACGGGAGTGGGGGGCGCACAGAGGCAGGAGCCTGTCCTGGCTGCCCCCCCCCAGCCCTACAGCCCCACTTACCTGTGCTGCGGGGGGCCACGGCCCAGCAGAGCAGCGGCAGCAGCAGGAGGGGGGCACGGAGCCCGGGGGGGGCTGCGGGCAGAAACGGGACTCAGCGCCCGGCAGCGCCGCGATGCGCCCCCAGAGCCGGGCACGGCACCGGGCGGCGTCCCCGAGCCCCCGCAGCTCCTCCCGGGCACCGGAGCGCTCCCCCGGCCCCGTTTCCCTTGGCCCCGGCTCCCCCGGCCCCGTTTTCCCCCGTCCCGGCTCCCCCCGTCCCGGTGCCCCCCCCCGGGTCCCGCAGCGGCCGCACCGTCGGAGCGGGCGCACGGAGCCATCGTGCGGCAGCGCCCGGCGGGGGCTCTTTATGGGGCAGCGGCCGTGACTCACCGGGGGCCGCCCCCGGCCGCGCCCGCACCGGGCTGGGCAGCGCCGGGTCCCGCATCCCGGAGCCCCACGGACCCCAAATCCCCACGGACCCCAAATCCCCGCGGACCCCAAATCCCCGCGGACCCCAAATCCCCGCGCCCCTCCTTTACCGGGACCCCGCGCTCAATGTCCCTGCGCCCCCCCTGCCCAATGATCCCATATCCCCCTGCCCAATGTCCCCATGTCCCCCACGATCCCGTGCCCAACGCCCCCGTGCCCGATGTCCCCCGCGTCCCCCCGTTGTCCCCAGCTGCCCCCCAACCAGCCTGGCTGTGCGAGACCCCTGCTCCCACCCCAGCCCTGAGCCCCCTGGGTGGAGCTGGGGGCTTTGGGGCGAGGAAGGGCCTGGGCTGAGGGAGGTGGGCAAAGCCCCGGGGGGTGCAGGGTCCCAGTTGGGGCCGTGCCCCCCTGCCCTTTCCCCTGTTTTACGGCCCGGGCCTGCCTCCTTCCCGCTGTCCCTCTCCCTTTCCCGTAAACGAGAGCGAAAGGCAGCGGGGAGCGTCCCCACCCCGGCGCTGGCACCGTTTGAAGCAGGGCCAAGGCCACTGACCCCACGGATGGCCCCGATGCCCAGGGGAAGGGCTCAGGGGGCAGAAGGGGCTTCCCCACCCCGGGGGGGGGATCCTGCGCCCTGGCTCCAGCCCCCCTGGGCTCAAGGAGGGCAGGAGGCAGCGGGGTGGGGACGTGGGGGCGCCTGCGCCAGGTGAAGCCCAGCCCAGGGGGTCCCTGGGGGACGCAGCCGGGCTCCTCTTCCTCACCCAGGGAAGAGGAGGAGGAAGAGGAGGGGATGCCCGGAGCTTCCCAGGGAGACACAACTTGGAGGTGGCTTTCAGAGCTGCACAGTGCCACTTGTTCCTCATGTCCCGGAGGAGGAGGAAGGTGACCACCGAGCCCCAGGGGACAGCAGAGGCTGGGACATGGCTCGGAAAAGCCCTTCGGCTCCTAAGGAGGCAGGAGCAGAGCCCCCAGCGAAGCACAGAGCGCTCCGAGCAGAGCTGGGGCTGGAACCCCGCACACAGGCACGGGGACAAGCGAGAGTGGGGAAGCCCCCAGGCCTCTGTCCCCTGCCCTGGAGCAGGGACCCAAACCCTCCAGCCCTGGTAGGCGCCGGATCCAGGCAGAGAAACACCAGGTGTGGGAAAAAAAAAGCCCCTAAAACCCCAGTGAGTTTTCTGGCATTTTTTATTAACAACTCCGGGAAGGGCAGTGCTGGCGCGGTGACAGGGCCCAGTGCCCGCCAGGCGCCCCCCACCCACGGTCAGCCCCGCGCCCACGTCCTCCCCGCAGCACCCATGGGCACCAGGGCTGCAGCCCAGCACCTTCAGCACTGCCCAGCCCCGTCCCAACGCCCGCAGGGTGCCCGCAGGGTGCTGGGGCTGGTGGTCAGCGCCCGGGGGAGGCTGCAGAAGCCACCGCTGTGTCCAGACGGTGCAGGGGAGGGAGGAGGAAACACCACCCGGCCGCAGCACAGGCGGGACGGGTGAGAAAATCCCCAGGCCACAGCAGTTCCTGGGACTGTGTGTGTTTGGCACAGTGTGGGGCAGTTTCGCCCCACGCAAACCCAGGGCTCAGCAGGACCTGCGGGCAGCCCCCGGCAGTGCCACGGTGCCAGCCACTTCCCCAATCCCTGCAGCACGAGGAAGACCCCGTGCCAAACCCAGGGGGCCCTGCCCGCCTCACCAAACACCAACTCAACGGGGTGCAGGGGGAGAAAAGCCCCCCCCCTGCCCCACATCCCGGCAGGCTGAGGACGGCACCAGCCCTGGTGGGGCACAGGGACAGGCAGGGGGACATAGAAAAGAGGGGAGCGTACAAAAGGGTGAGGTGGGCAGAGGCTGGGGGGCAGCGGACGGGACCGGGCTCACAGCGCGGCACAGGAGCGGCTCCTTCCCTCCCCGTACACCCGCAGCAGGGAGCTGGTGGGGAAGAGCTCAGCCCACGGCACCAGGGCAGCCCCGTGTCCCTCCATCCTCTCCGTGCTGTCCCTCTGTCCTGGGAGCTGTCCCTGTCCTCCTGCAGAAGCAGGAGGGCGGCTGGCAGGGAGATGAGCCCCACACCTCGATGCGCTGCCCCGGCCCTTCCTCGCCCGGGCTGCTCCTGCTGCCCCGCTGCATGGAAGGGACTCGAACGGCCCCAAGAGGCAGCAGCACGAGAGCCTCCCTCCCGCAGGAGCAGCCCACGGCCCCGGGGCTGGGAAGCGGGCCGAACCGTCTCTTCTGTCTGCAATAGAAAGTTTTAAATACGCTCATTAAAATAACTGCTTTTAAAAAAAAAAAAAAAAAAAAACACAGGCTCCCCCGGGGGGGCCCTAGCGGGGAGCTGCTGCTTGGCTGGGGGTCGCCCCAGGGACGAGTCCTCGGTGCCGCGGCGCTCGGGGGCGGCCGGGATGCGACGGATCCGGCCGGCTGCTGTCCTCTGCCCCCGGCCCGCGGCCTCGCCTGGCTCCGCGGCTGCCCGCCGCCCTCCCTTACTCCAGGCCCAGGATGTAGTTGATGCCCTGGACCAGTCCGATGATGACGGGCTGCCAGGCCACCAGGTAGCGCAGCCAGTCCAGCAGCTGCCCGTACATCACGTGCGGCCTCTCCCAGCTGCGTGGAACAGAGTTAAAGAGCCTCGGGGAGGCAGGAGGGGAGCGTGGCCCGAGCAGGAGCTGCCCCACGCCGCCAGGAGGGAGGCTGCTGCTGCCTCCCACCCACGGGAGCAGCGGCTCGCCCAAACCCGCAGCCTCCCAGTTCCCCCAGTGCTCCCGTGGCTCCGTGCCCAGCTCCGGGGCAGAAGAGCCAGGGAACCAGCTCCCCCGTGGAGAAAGGATACGGGTTACTGAACATCCTCTTGAGATCCACCTTCTCTTTGCAGTAGGGACACGTCTGCTTCTTCCCGACGATGCACCAGCCGCGGATGCAGAACTCGTGAAAGCTGGGGGGCGGCGCGTTAAGGGAACTGCCTGGGGACGGAGCACGGAGGAAACGGGGCCGCTGTCACGCCCGGAGGAATCAGAGCCACCCCCGCACCACACGCAGGGCACGGGAAGCACCCGCGTGGCGCGAGGACGGCAGCGTTGCCCAACGCAGAGCTTTCCTAGAAAACCCCTCGGCTCCCAGGAAGGGGCTCACAGCAGAGCCCCCGCAGCAGAGGGCTGTGCCTGGTGTAATCCCGTGGCCGTAAACCCACCGGTACGGCTGCCAGGCAGCTGCTGAGGCAGCAAACGTTTCCACACCGCCTGCAGCGCCCAGCGTGAGGCAACAAGCTCCGTGACCTTTGCTCAGGCCCTTTGGAAACCACCTCGCTCTGAGTCAGGGAGTGAGTACCAGAGAACATCCCAGCTCCACCGCTGAGTCACAGCTGGAAAAAACCCCTGACCTGCCCCCGGCCAGGGCTCTGTGAGCTGTCAGGACTTCCACTTTTGCAACTGACTTCACCTCCCTCAGCTGCCAGGGCGCTGGAAGCTCCTCACATGGCGCTGCCAGAAGAGTTTTGGGACAGAGGAGGCTGGCAGGAAGCTGGCAGGAGCTCAACCAAGCACACAGAGCCAGAGCCCTGCCAGAAAACGGGGGCTGCTGATTGCTCCCGACACGTCCCCTCCGTGAGGATCCTTTGGCACCGCAGCAGCACCGCCCGGCGACCCCGACACGCGCCCCTTGGTGCCGGGCAGGGGCTGGGAGGAGGGCAGGGGCACGGGGCTGGCCCGGAGCAGAAGGATACACGTGGTTGCAGGAGAGGCGGTACGTGTTCTCGATGATCCCCTCCTCGTTGACGTCCACGAAGATCTGCTGGCCGCAGACGGCGCAGACGCTGTCGGAGAGGTGCTTGGTGGGCATCCCCGAGGCGCTGTAGAACTGAGGAGGGCAGAGCAGAGGGAGAGATGGTCACGGGGGGGGGCACACGTCCCACACCCCCCCCGGTGCAGCTAAGCTTTAGGGAGGGCTGGGCCAGCGCTCCAGGCATCCAGCCTCAGCCTTTTGGGTTTAAAAACCTCGTTATAGGTCCAGCTGCAGGGAACAGTGACAACAGGACACGGCGCTGCTCGGTCACTGCACAGCCCTTTGTGCCCCAGCCCCCCGCAGCCCCCCACTCCCTGCAACCCCCCCACGCTGGGGGAATCCCCCCAAACTGCAGGTTTGGCCCTCGTGGCTCTCTGGGTGGGAGCGTGCTGCAGGACACCAGGGGACAGGCAGGGGTGACAGCTGGGAGGTCAGGGAAGAGACAAAAGGGCTGAAGATGCACCCAGGGGGCTGGGTTACAGCAGAAATCACAGGGAGGGGAAGGGGAAGGCGAGCAGAGCCACGAGGGAACACGATGCACCCCACAGGTGTTCTGGTTCACTTTTTTCTCTGGTGAGCAGGTCACAGACTTCAGGCCATCACCACGGGCATGTGTGAGCACCCTCTGCACCCGCAGGGACAGCCCGAGGCTCAGCCCGGTATAAAGGCTCAGACAGACAAATATTTGTCAGCAGTCTGGAGGCACTGAGCAGACCCGTCCTGTCTTGTGCTCCCGGAGATGGGACAGACTTGGTTTGTAGGGAAGCAGGATCTCAGGATCCCGGAGTGACTCACGTCAGAGACCTCCTGACGCAGGCACCTTGGCCCAGAGCGCGAGCAGCGAGCCCTTCCTGGGGCAGAGCTCCCTGCACCTCCTCGTTTGGGGGAAATAAAAGCTGTGGCTGCAACCAGCCCACCCCCAGCCCTCCTGTTAGCAGGCAGGACTGTGGCCGGGAGGACAGCACAGCCTGAACTCACCCCGATCGTCGAGGCCATGTAATCTGCACACATCTCGGCAAAGTCCCGCTCCAGGACCCCGTAGTACAGGCCGTAGAAGAGGAGGGAGATGCCGAAGTCCATCGCATCTTCTGGTTTGATTCTGCAACAGAGGAGTCCCAACGACATCGAGGGCTTTTCTGCAGCCGCAGGGGTGCACGGACAGCGTGCCAGAGGAGCCCAGCAGTGCTGCAGCACACGTGGCTCCACCGCAGGAGCTGTCACAGCCCGTCAGCTCGTGGCACCGCCACCAGCCCCCTGCAGAGCTGTCTGCGTGCCTCCAGGCACGGAGCCAGCCCCTGCCTTTGGGGCACTTCACCTGCTTCGTCCCCAGCGAGCTGTGGGGGCCCTATCCCAGCTCATAGCTGTCACCCATCTCCCTCACCTGCCCCTGAAACGAGCAACTCTCCCCCAGCTCTATCATGCACCAGATCAGCTCCACATAAGCCCCCTTTTAACACCTCCACAGCCCTGCAGGCAGTTTCCAGCCCTGTGCATTGTTCCAGAAGGAATTGATCTCTCTGAAACGGAGGATGGCTCGGGGTAAGGCCCTCAGCACCACAACCATGCAGGGAGAGGACACCCTGAAAGTCTCTCTGGCCTCCTGCCACATCAGTCAGGCTGCCAGGTGAGTGTTTCTCTGGAATCCCAGCCAACGCCTCCTTCCCCTGGCCTGTCACAGCCCCTGCCCTGGGAACAGGGCCCCGAGGATTCGCTCACCTGAACAATAAATTAAGACCAAAGAGCGTGAACATCACGGCCATGTACCCGACGATTCCAGTGGCGTAGCTGATCTTGTATATTAGTAGGAACCATTTATAAACCAGCCTGTAAAAATGCAAAACAAGAATTAGGTGGCTTTGTTTCTCCCGCCTGGAGCTGCCTCGAGCACCTATCGAGTTTCACGTTCCCACGTCGGATGTTTCAACCCCCCACACGTGGGCAAACAGAGGCTTCAAGTTCCAGCTCAGGCCACAGATCTGCTGCTGCCACGGCAGCTCACAGTCTGCACTTCCAAATGAGAAACCTCCAGATCCCCGATGGCCTCAAGCAAGTGAGTGTCATGCTGGGAATGCACTCAGTGAGACTGCCAGATGCCCTGGGGCATCGCAGGGACCTGCCTGCCCACCGCCCGCCCCGACAAGACAGGGATCTGAGGGTGGCAGCTCCACAGAGAGCCTCCAGCAGGGTAACTCACACCCTGAGTGAAAGCCCCTGAGGTGCTGCACTGCCTGAACAGGGCCAACTGCAGAGTTTGAGGCCGTGGTTTGTAGCAGGGAATCACCAAAGGGCTCTTTGTGATGCTGCCCTCAGGCCGGGGACACTTCCCAGAAACGCTCCCACTAACCTGGGTGTCGTCTGTACCAGAGGTTTTCGGGTTGCCCTGAAGGTGACGAAAGCTGTGACGGCTGAGAAGAGCACCCAGATGACCAAGAAGCGCCACCAGTACAGCTTCACCGTGAAGTACAGGGGCACCACCCACATCTGGAACAGGGTCACCATCTGTGGGAAGGGAGGAGAGGTGTGTTACGCTGGCTCGCTGCTCGTCAGGCATCAGAAACACCCCCGTGGCTCTGGCAGCCTCGCTCGTGCTGGCATCAAGGGGCACTGAGCGGTGTCAGGGAGCTCAGGAATTTGGGCTGGCGGCCGCCAGCACGCAGGGAACAGGCTCAGAGCCTGGCTGAAGGGAGTCTGACAGCTGGCGGGCAGCAAGGTGTCTGTGACAGCAAAGGAGGAAGGAACACTGATGAGAAAAGAGGCACAGGGAGCTCATCTGCACAACCAGATCTTGTAGCAGGGCTACACAAACCTCTGCCTCTTCAGGGTTCCCAGCATTTTATCCACAGCCCCTCAGGCATGGGTTAAGCAAGGAGACTGGCACAGCACCGAGTTTCGGGCTCGTCTCTGCCCTGCCAAATGTCCCCAGAGCAGACCCACCGCCGTGCAGCTTTGTGCAGGCACACGGGCCCGGTTTTGGTTTCACAGAGGATTAGGGGCACTGCCTGGAAATGTTCTTTACAGAAAACCAGGTGGGGTTTGTTTCCTGGTGCAGGCACAGCCCCGCAGCCTTTCTGGCGAGCTGACACAGGGCACCAGCATCGGGGAAAGCAGCAGGGCTGCTCGGGGACACCGTGTGTCACTGAGAGCGCTCACACCAGAGGCTTGAGGCCTCCAGACGCGTTCACCCTCATCCCCAGCAGGAATCCCTCTGGCTGCCGGGCAGCCGAGGGCGTTTCAGCACCAGACAGCAGGAGCACAGCACGGCCGTGCTTCCCAGCAGCCGGGGACACTCACGTTGTAGGAGCGGGGGTGCCTCTGCTTCCACTGCACCAGCAGCAGCTGCGCCACCACCAGCGTGGCGATCAGGATGAGGACCATCTCGGCGTGCATGGCCTCGTGACCGCGGTGCTTGGCGTGCATCCGGGCGTGTTCCACCCTGCAAGGACAGCGAGAGGGTGACTGAGGGGTGTGCAGGGACAGCAGATGAGCAGGAGAGCCAGGAGGACTGCACTGGAGGGAGGCGTTAAGGAACGCAGGGGTACGGGTGCTGCGCTGCCATCCCGGGGAGAAAGAAATTAAAAATGTCCCTAAAAGCAGCTGGTTTGCACCACGACACCCAGCTCACGGTGCTGTGAACACGGCTGAGGTGTCACGCTGCTGCACAGGACCCAAGGTGTGTCACCCCACGCAGCAGCACCAGCCGAAGTGTGTGCTGTCACTGAGACAGAGCCCAAACCTTCCCCGGTCCTGCTCAGCCCCCAGCACGCAGCTTCCTCCCTCTGCCCCATCCCAGCTCCTCTGGAAAGCCAGGAGAGGCTGCCACAGCCGGCCCTCTGCTGACCCCTGCGGTTCCTTTGCTCTCAGTGCTGCTGCCTGGCCGCAAGCCAAGGCACAACGTCCTTACCCCGTGGCCTGAGGCTGAAAGTTAAGTGCAAGTTGGAAAGCTCACGAAGCCGTAAGTCTCAAAAGCTGAAAAGTTAAGCTGCAGCTTAAGGCTGGAAGTTAAGCCCAAGTTGGAAAAAAAAAATCTAAAGTTATATAAAAAAAAAATCCAAGTCGGAAAATAAACCTAAACACAACGAATATGGCAATTCTCTGATCTTCAGAAATCTTCCATAAAGCTGAGAGGAGACCCGACCTGTGGGCTCTGCAGCACGGGGCTGACCGAAACTGGCTCGGCCGAGGGAAAAGGCAGAAGAGCCAAAAACCAAACCAGGTCCCTGCAAAAGGCACTGCCTGGGGAAGGCTGTCCACAGACTCTGGAGCTGCTGGCAGCGCCCAGCACGGGCTCTCCTTACAACCCCAACTCACCTCCATCTCTCCTCGGGGGACAAGTGCGAGAGGTCGACCTGAGGAGACAGAAAAAGACAAAGAAAAGATCAGCAGCTGGAGGCCGGGAGCAGCAGCCCCAGCCTCCAACCCCCTCTGCCTCCTTCCCCCGAGCAGCAGAGAGGCAGCAGCAGCACCGTGCAGCTCCCTGCCCGTCACCATGGGGCTGTGTCTGGCTTCTGCAGCCCCTGAGCCACGGCACGGCCCCTCCTCGAGCACTCAGGGACATTTCCAAAACCCCAAACCTTTAGGAGGGACAGCCCAGCAGTCAGAGGTGGCTCAGCTCTCCCCCAGGGCTGCAGATTTTCACCCAGACAGCTCCGGGGAGGCTTCCAGGCTGCACAGGACACGTCTCAGCCTTGATACGAGCACGGAGCACACAAAACCCTGCAGCTCTGACTTCACGCCGCCTGTCCCAGTGGGGCCACGCTGCTCTGCTGGTGGCTGCTGTGCTGATCGCAGCCCCAGCAGCTGCCCCGCTCCCCCCGCGGCCCCTAATCACACCCCGGGGACAGCAGGCAGGGAAAGCGCAGCCCGAGTGGTGCTGCTGTGCTTCACCCCGAGCAACACCCGCAGGAGGCACATCCCAAGGGTGCTGAGAGGCTCGGGCAGATGGGAAATTGGTGGAGATGTGAAATTTGGGTCTGCAGAGTCCAGCTCGAGCTCCCCGGGTTGTGGTGGTGCTGTGGCAGCTTCTCACTGCCCGGGCTCTGACACCTCGGGAGGGGAGCGCAGGGCCAGAAGCTGAAAGCAAACACCAGGACCCCCTGTTTACAAGGCTGTGAGCGATGGATTCCGGTTAAAATCCTGCTTCCAGCGGGGGCTGACTCCCCAGAAACACCATGAAACCTTCACTGAGACACCCAGCAGCTACTGCCCTGGAAGGGGACGCGGTGCAGGGCCCTGACCCCGTTACACCGGGGCTGCAGAGCCCGGAGCTGCCGACCCCAGCACCCACCAAGGCTTGGGGAAGCAGCAGGCACATGGATATGGGGGGTATTTCACCTCTCCTGAGCTCAGCTGCGGGTGTAGCAGCTCCGTGCCCCTTTATCCACGAACAGAGGAGAGGTTTGGGAGCAGGAGGCTGAGCCCGACAGCAGGAGCAGCGCTTCCCGAGGGCCAGCTCCCTGAAGCACCCCAGGCCCAGCCCTGGGCTGTCCCCAGCCGCCTGCAGACGTGGACTTTGTGGGAGGGAGCCCAGGGACAGGAGCAGCCCTCGGTGTGCCTCCTTCCGTCTGCCTCCTTATCAGCTGCCTGCTCTCCGTGGCACCTCTAGCAGAGCCCAGCGCCCTCCCTGAGCCCTTCCTGCCAGGAGCCTCGCTCCTGAGGAGCGCAGCCCAGCAGTTTGTGCAGGCAGCAGGCTCCTCCAGCACCCAGCAGCTCGCTGAGGCTCTCGGAAAGCCCGGTCCCCGTGGCAGGAGCTGCCTGACAGAGCGAATGGCAGCTGCCTGGACACGCTGCAGGGGGGCTGTGAGGTGTGAGGGCGCTGGGTCCGAGGCTGGGTCCCGCTGCCACAGCTCCTCGGGCAGCCGTGTGGGGAGCACGCAGGCTAATAAATAAATATATATATATATTTTTTTATTTAATCCTAATTTGAATCCTGATCCATTTATAACAGGTGGGAGCCGCTCCCTGCCTGCCGCCACCTCCCAGCCACCAGCTTCAGGGCAAAGCCTGAGGGGGAGCCCCCCCGGCCCCCCACCCCCTCAGCCCTTCAGCCCCTGCCCTGCTGAGCGAGCAGAGCCCGGGGCCATGGGGACAGCCAGGGGGGAGCCTCAGCACGGGGCTGAGCCCCCACAAATCCCCCCCAGATCCCCCAAATCGCCCCCAAATTGCCCAAATTCCCCCCTAAATCCTCCAAATCGCCCCCAAATCTCCCCAAATCGCCCCCAAATCCCACACAGCCCCTCCAAATCCCCCAAATCTCCCCCAAATCCCCCCCAGAGCCCCCAAATCCCCCCAAAATCCCCTCTACAGCCCCCAGATCGCCCCCAAATCCCCCCCAGAGCCCCCAAATCGCCGCCAAACCCTCCCCCAGCCCCCCCCAAGCCCCTCAGAGCCCCCCCCAGCCCCCGGCCCAGGCCGCCCCCAGGGCTGAGGCGCCCCCAGCCCCTCCGTGCAGCCCGGGCCCGGCCCCCAGAGGGCAGAACTCCCACCCCCAGTCCCTCCCAGTTCATCCCAGTCCCTCCCAGTCTCCCCCCACCTCCTCCCCGTCGCGCTCGCCAGGCCCGCCGACCTCCACCTCCAGCACCGCCGCCATCTTGCCC
Source organism: Aythya marila (assembly GCF_965140915.1). Lineage (NCBI taxonomy): Eukaryota > Metazoa > Chordata > Aves > Anseriformes > Anatidae > Aythya > Aythya marila. The sequence goes on from NC_139042.1 coordinate 822,728, forward strand.
CCCCCCCTCCCCTCCTCCTTAGGGCTCCCCTCCCGCCGGCAGCCAGCTCCTTCCGCCGCCGCCCGGCCAATCAGCGGCCGCGCCGCCTCCCCCTTGGCCAATCGCCGCGCGCGGCGCTGCCCCCGCGGCCAGTCAGGAGGAGGAAGGGGCGGGCTTTAAGGTTAGGGACCGTGGCGCATTTCCGAACCCTCTCAGCGCGCGGCCTCCCCGCGCCCCCCCTCACGCTCGGTGCAGGGGCGGCTCACGGCGGACGCTCCCTTAGGGCCCGGCGCGGTGACGCGGCACCGCCGCGGGACTACAACTCCCATCAGCCTCCGCGGCGGGCCGGAGGCGGGGTTAGGGGCGTGACCAGGGGCGTGGCCACGCGCTTCGCGCGGGAGAGTTCGCGCGGCGGCGGGGCCGGTGCGGGGGGGGCGGGGGGGAAGGGGTAAAAGGGGGCTGGGGGCAAATGGGGGGGGCAAAAAGGGGCGGGGGGGGCACAGGGGGATGGGGGGGGGTAAATGGGGCCTGGGGGGGCAGAATGGGGCCGGGGGGGGCTGAAGGGGGGGGAGAAATGGGGCTGGGGGGGCAAATTGGGGGGGCAGAAATTTTGGGGGGGGGCTCTGGGATGGGGTAATGGGGCTGGGGGGGGCAGAATGGGTGGGGGGGGGCTCTGGGGTGGGGAAATGGGGCTGGGGGGGTGCACCGAGGGCTTGGGAGGGGGGCTCTGGGTTGGGGAAGTGAGGAATGGGGCGGGGGTGGGCCTGGGGGGGGGGCATTTGGGGTTGGGGGACACGGGGGGGGCAGAACAGGGGTGGCAGATACAGGGCAGGGGGGCTTGGGGGGGCAAATGGGGCGGGGGGGGAATCTGGGATAGGGCAATGGGGATGGGGGGGGCACTGGGATGGAGAAATGGGGCTGGGGGGGGCAGAATTGGGGGGGGGGCACTGGGATGGGGCAATGGGGCTGGGGGCAGCTCAGGGGGGCTGGGGGCACCAGGGGCTGAGGGTGATGGGGGGGCAGAACGGGGCGGGGGGGGGCTGAAGGGTGGGGAAATGGGGCTGGGGGGGGCACCAGGGGCTGAGGGGGGGGCTCTGAGACGGGGCTGGTGGTGATGGGGGTGCGGAACGGGGGGGGCAGCAGCTCAGGATGGGGTCCGTGAGCCCCCCCCAGCTCCTGTGTCCCCCCCCCAGGCTTTTGGGGCGAGCAGAGCCCCCCCCCAGGCACCTCCATGGCCCCGGTGCGCATCAGCTCGGTGGTGTCCTTCTCCTCGCAGGTCCCTATGGGGGGGCTCGGGGTCACCCCCACGGCTCCGTGGGGTGGGTGCACACCTTGGGGGGGGGTCTGACGGTGCCCCCCACAGGACCCCCGGTTCCCGGTGGAGAACCTGCTGCAGGAGGCCAGCCGGGGGCCCTGGCTCTGCTGCCCCCAGGACCGCAGCCGGCGGCTGAGAGCGGAGCTGCAGCTGGAGACAGCCAGCGCCATCGGGTACCTGGACCTGGGTGAGGGCGGGGGGCTCGGCTGGGGACCCCCCCGGACCCCAGCAGGGACCCTACACCCCCCTATGCCCCTGGAAGGGACCCTGCACCCCCCCCCCGGGTCATGCCCTGAGCCCTGGGCAGGACCAGGGGGTGCCCCATGAGCCTTGAGCATCTCCTGAGCATCTCTCCTTCCCCCCCCCAAAAAAAAATCCCCACAGGTAACTGCGGCTGCGCCCTGGTGCAGGTGGAGGTGGGGCGCTCCTCCTGGCCCCGGGACCACCCCTACGTCCCCCTGGTGCCCGGCGTCCCCCTGATGACCCCGGCCGAGTCGCGGGCGGGCGAGAACCGCTGCGGGGTGCGGATGTTCAAGGAAGGTGAAGGGCAGCCCCCTTACCCCCCCCCCAAATAACACCATATGGGGCTGAAGGGGTCGGGGCCACCCCTGAAGCCCCTTCTGGTGTCCCCCCAACTTGCAGCAGATTTCCTGGAGCTGGCGGTGGGGCAGAAATGGGACCGGGTGCGGCTCACCTGCAGCCAGCCCTTCAGCAGGCAGGGGCAGTTCGGGCTCTCCTTCCTCCGCCTGCGCACCCCCAGCGACCCCCAGCCCGACCCCCGCCCGGCACCGGTAGGAGCTGTCGGGGTGGGGGGGGTCCCAAGGGGCTCCCGGCAGCCCCCCCGGTGTCGCCTTGTCCTGCAGGAGGGTGCCCAGGGTGCCGACAGCCTCCAGCGCTGCAGCCCGGCCATCTGCAGGATGCTGTGTGCACAGACAGGATCGTGGGTAGCCAGGGCTGGGGTGGACTGGGATGGACTGGGATGAACTGGGAGCCTGGGATGGGGTGGACAGGGAGCCTGGGCTAGGATGGACTGGGAGACTGGGCTGGGGTGGACTGGGATGGACATGGAGCGTGGGCTGGGGTGGATGGGGAGCCCAGGCTGGGTTGGACTGGGATGGACTGGGAGCCTGGGATGGGGTAGACTGGGATGGACTGGGAGCCTGGGATGGGGTGGACAGGGAGCCTGGGCTAGGATGGACTGGGAGACTGGGCTGGGGTGGACTGGGGTGGATGGGGAGCCTGGGCTGGGATGGACTGGGATGAACTGGGAGCCTGGGATGGGGTAGACTGGGATGGATGGGGAGCCTGGAATGGGGTGGACAGGGAGCCTGGGCTGGGATGGACTGGGATGAACTGGGATGGGCGGGGAGCCCAGGCTGGGATGGACTGGGAGCCTGGGCTGGGATGGACTGGGGTGGACGGGGAGCCTGGGCTGGGGTGGGCTGAGATGGACTGGGAGCATGGACTGGGATGGATGGGGGTGGACAGAGCCCGGGCTAGGGTGGACTGGGATGAACTGGGAGCCTGGATTGGGAGCCTGGGCTGGGGTGGACTGGGATGGGGTGGACTGGGATGGACAGAGAACCCAGGCTGGGGTGGACTGGGATGGACTGGGAGCCTGGACTGGGGTGGACTGGGATGGATAGGGATGGGCAGGGAGCCCAGGCTGAGGTGGATGGGGAGCCTGGGCTGGGTTGGACCGGGAGCCTGGGCTGAGGTAGATGGGGAGCCTGGGCTGGGATGGACTGGGATGAACTGGGAGCCTGGGATGGAATAGACTGGGATGGACAGGGAGCCTGGGATCGGGTGGACTGGGATGGACGGGGATGGACGGGGAGCCTGGGATGGGGTGGACTGGGATGAACTGGGAGCATGGACTGGGATGGATGGGGGTGGACGGAGCCCGGGCTAGGGTGGACTGGGATGAACTGGGAGCGTGGGCTGGGGTGGACTGGGATGGACGGGAAGCCTGGGCTGGGGTGGACCGGGATGAACTGGAATGGGCAGGGAGCCCAGGCTGGGATGGACTGGGATGAACTGGGAGCATGGACTGGGGTGGGCTGGGGTCCAGCACGGCCAACCCTGGAGCCCCAGGGAGCCCCCTGGCACCCTGAGCACCTCCTGGCTGGGGAGCGCGGGGCTGACGTCCGTCCGTCTGTCTGTGTCCCTCCGTCTGTCCGTCCACCCCAGGGTCTCGAGGCAGGAGGAGCAGCTCAGGAGCCGCCTGCAGCAGCTGGAGCCGGGCCCCAAATCCCGGAGCCCTGCCCGGAGCCCTGCCTGGAGCCCTGCCCTCCTCAGCCGCCCGGCCAGGATGCTGCTGGCGGCGGCGCGGAGCCGGGCCATAAATCCCCGACCCGGCCCCGGCCCCGGCACCACGGGGCTGCGGGATGAGGAGCGAGGGGACCCCGCAGCACCGGGTGAGCGCTGCCCTCGCCGTGCCCAAAATCTGCCCCAAAACTGCCCCAGGGACCCCGTTCTACCCACGGTTGGGGGGGATCCCCTGTGTCTGTGGGCACCCCATAGCAGGCGAGGCGCCCCGTGGCTGGGGGAGGACGTGCCACCCACCCCCTTGGTGGCCCAAAAACCGTGGCCGTGGTCCCAGCCCAGTGTCCGACCCCACAGCAGGGCTCAGCCCTCGCTCCTCGACCCATGGGGGTGTGAAATGGAAATCCCCTGCTTTTCCCAGCCCCGTCTCCCCCTGCCCACGCTTATAGGGACCAGCAGCCGGGTTCCTGCACCCCGAGCCGTGCCCGTGCTGCTCCACGTTTGCAGCCCCCGGTGCTGCTGCTGAAGGCTCGCTGCCTGTTTGCTGCCCTCCAGGCTCCTCGCAGGACGTCCCCACGCCCCCAAAGAGGGTCCGCAGGCAGAGGGCTCGCAGCCCCCCAGGCAGGTAATTAATTCACCTCCCACCCCCCCCACGTTTCTCCCCCAGCCCGCTGATTTTGCTGCTCTGGCTCCCTCCCCGCACCCAAGGGCCGGCCACGCGCGGTGGGTGCTGGCTCCAGCAGCTCCCCCCGATTTCTGGCTGCCCAAAACCCCCCTGTTTTGTGCCGTGCTTTACGGGGGGGGGGGCAGCACGCAGCACGGCGAGCCCTCAGCTTGCAGCACCCCCGCAGGGCTCCGCCAGCTCCCCCCGGGAAACCCAGCGCAGGACGGAGACCCCGAACCCGTGGCCACAGCGAGGGACCTGCACGGGGACCCAGCGCAGGGGACGAGGTGGGGCTGTGCCCCCTCTGCTCGGGTGAGTGCTTTGAGGATCTCCCCAGAGCTCCGTCCCCATGGGCTGGGGGGGGATTTGGGGTTTGGGGACACCCCCATCACTCCCCTTTCCCGCAGGATGCTTCAGCACCGCGCTGCTGCCCGCGCACGCCTCCCGCTGCGGCGAGGACGACTCCGACCCCGACCCCGACGTGGAGCATCCATCCTGGGTGCCCTGCCCCATCTGCCAGCTCTGCTTCAGCCCCGCCGAGGTGCAGCAGCACGCCAGCACCTGTGGGGAGTGAGGGCAGCGGGCTCGGAGCCCCCCCAGACCCCGCAGCCCCCCCAGACCCCACAGCCCCCTCCCTGTGCAAGGGGGACCCAGGGGATGCTGCGGGTACCGGGGGTGGTGCAGAGCGAGCCCCTCTCCGGGGGTCCCAGCGCAGGGGGAGGGAGGAGGGGAGCTGCTGGGACCCCCGAGGTGGTGCCCAAGGGGCTGAAGTCGCCTTGGTGGGGCTGCTGGGGGCACCCATGGGTGCACCCTGCCCCCCCCAACACCACAGGAGGGGAACGGGGGGGGCTCAGCTGCGCAAACGCTGCCGGGGGAGGCTCCTGCACGGAGGGGTGAGGGCAGGCTGCGAGGGGAGCTGGTGGAGAATAAAATTAGAGCAAAAAAAAACCCAAAAACCTCTGCGTCTGTTTGGGCACAACGGTGAAGCCCCAGCTGAGCACCACCCGGAGGGAATGCAGCACGGAAAGGTGGGCACAGATGTGGTGTCAGGGAGGATTTCAGCCCATTTTTCCCCAATCCCCGTTATACTGTTCCCAGGACAGATGGACCCAGGGGGGTGAGGCTGCTGGAGCTGTGCCCCCCCCCCAGGCACCCCCCCAGCACAGCCCCACACAAAGAGCTGGTCCTGGAGGAGGGCTGGGACACACGGCGAGGTCTAGGACTCAGAGCAGGAGAAAAATACAATTTATTTACAAGTAGAAACACTTTAAAAATGCCCCCTCTGCGCCCAGGGGGGGCAGCGAGGAACCAGGGTCTCTGCTGGGGTGCGTGGCCCTGCCCGGCCTGGCCCCCCCCTTCCCCTCACCCTGGTCCTCGGGGGGCTCCCAAATCCCAACCCCCTGGCAGCTTTGCCCCAGTCTGGTGCTGGGCCAGACCCCCCCAATCCCCCTCCCCAGCCCTGGGAGGGTTCAAACCCCTGCAGCAGGGCAGGACTGGGCCAGGCACAGAGACTGGGGGGGCCCTGGGGCAAAGCAGAGCCAGGGCAGGGGGCATGGGGGTGCCCTGGGGGAGCAAACCCACCCCACACAGCCCAGGGCTGTTACTGGGACATGCAGAGCGATGTTGGGGGGGGGACGGTGGCCCCCAAGTGCCCCCAGCATCGCTCCTGGTCCCGGTGCTGCTGGGGGAGGGCAGGGGGAGGCGAGGGGTCCGGGCAGAGCTGGGCTGGGCAACCTCAGAACTTGGTGTCCTTCAGCGCCCTGCGACTGGCCTGGAAGAGAGAGCAGGGGGTTAGGGGGGGGGGTTTCCCATTTAGGGGGGGTGGGGGAAGCTGTATCCGCACCCACTGCCCACCTTGCCCTTGGGGGACTTGGCGGAGGCGATGCGGGGCGAGCGGCGCGCGGTGCCGTGGGGCGAGCTCTTGGGGGTGGCTTTGCGGCCGGCGGCGCGGCGCAGGAGGCTGTTCCCCAGCTTCTTGGGGGTGTTGAGGATGCTGAACGCCATCGACTGGCGCCTCTCGGCCTGCGGGGGAGGACGGGGGGGCTGTGAGGAGCTCTGTGGTGGATGGGGAAGGGGTCCCGGACCCCCCCATCTCGGCTCTCCAGCCCCCCACTCACCGGCTTGCTGCTGGGTGCCTGCTGCTCGCTGCGCCGGCTGACCTGGGAGCTGCGCCGCTCGCTGCGGTCCCGGGGGGTCTGGGGGCGCGGGAAGCAGCTGACAGGCTTCTTGGACTGGAAGAGAGGGGACAGGGGGGAGACCTCAGCGAGGGGCCAGACCCCTGGGACACAGCCACGAGGAGGCAGAAGGGCTCGGAGCTGGGGTCCCCATGCGCAGCCATAACCGCATCCCGGGGCAGCACCCCGATTCCTCCAGCTCCTGGGGGTGCCCAGGGGGGGGCTCAGCTCACCTCGGGGGTGTCGGGGCCCTGGTGGGACTCATCCGAGAGCCGCTTGCGCTGCTGCCGGGTGGTGATGCCCCCGGCCCAGGCGGTGCTCATGGTGCTGCGCCGGGCGGCCGTGCCCTCGGTGATCTGCGCGGGCTGCATGCTGGCGCGCCGCAGCGTCTCCTTGGGGTCGCCCGTCTTCATCTCCTCGTCCGTGATGGTGCCCAGCGAGTTGGAGGGCTGGGGAGGGGGCGATGCTGAGACCGACCCCCAGGCACGGCAGGGAGAAGGGGCAGCCCCCAGTTCCCCCCCCCTTACCCGGTTCTCCAGGGGGTAGCAGGTCTTCAGGTGTGGCGGGCAGGCGCGGTTGCGCTGCTGCAGCTCGGCGATGCGGTTCCAGTCGTCCAGCTGCTCCGGCTCGTCCTGGCACGTCCCCAGGTAGATGCTGCTCCGGCCTAAAAACCAAAGCGGTGAGGGCCAGGCGGGGGGGGCGTCCAGCAAGGCGCAGCCCCCCCACCCCCAAACCTCAGCCCCCTGCCCCGACTCACCCAGGCTGGAGCTGCTCCCCGCCTGCGAGCGCCTCAAGGAGCTGCGCGTGGCCGGGCGGTAGCCGGGGAGGCTGAGCAGCGCCGAGTGGCCGGGGGGCTCCTGTGGGGACGAGGTCTCGGGCTTGGCGAGGGATTCCTGCGAGGGGAAGCTGGCGAGGGAGCGGGCAGAGGCGGCCGAGCGCAGGCGACCCTTGCCCGGGGCGGCTTTTTGGGGCTGCTCCGAGCGGACACTGCAGAAGGAGCTGTCTGCGCTCAGCGGTTCCTCCGTCTTGGGCTCTTTCTGGGAGAGAGGAAAAAAAATAAAGAAAAAAAACAGGGTCAGAGCCCACGGAGAGCTCCCCGCACCGCGCTGAGCCGTGCCGTGCCCTCACTTTGGTCATGGTGATGTTGATGATCTGCGTGGTGCGGCGCCGCGCCGAGCGCGTCCTGCAGCCCGAGTCGAGGGAGAGGTCGCCCAGGGAGCTGGCGCTGCTCTCCAGCTTGGACTGCGTGCGGTTGGGGATGGGCGTGAAGTAGAGGCTCTCCAGGGACTCCACCTTGCGGGGCAGCCGCTGGGACGCCCGCGACTCCGCGCTCTCCGGCACCGCCGAGGCCTCCGACTGCGAGCGGGTGACTTTCCTGCTGGACAGGGGGGAGGAGGACGCGAGGGTTGGCCACCAGGAGCCGGCGTTGGTGATGCTGGCAGCAAATCTGTGATGCTGGCAGCAAATTTGTGATGCTGGTGGCAGAGCGGGGCCCTCCGAGCTGTGGTTACCTGGTGGAGTTGAGCGGCTGCAGCTCGTCGAGGCTGAGGTCGAGGCTGTCGGTGCTGAGGTCGGCGGGCTTCTGGCGGAAAGCTTCCCAGCCCTTCAGGGCGTCCGTCGGCACCTGGAACTTGCCCAGCTCCCGCAGCTGCCGATCGGCAAACTCCACCTGGGAGAGGAGCGGTGAGAGGCCAGGCGAGGAGGAGGAGGAGGAGGAGGAAGGAAGCAGAGCCCCCCCGCGCCGTGCCCACCTGAGCCTCCAGGCTGCGGACCTGGCTGGTGAGGTTCCTGCAGGTCAGCTCCGACTCCTTGGCCTGCAGCACGCTCTGCTGCAGCTCCTTGGCCAGCCTCTCCGACTCCGTCCTCAGCTCCGCGTTCTCCTTCTGCAGCTGCTCCATCGCCTTCAGCTTCTCCGCCAGGTCCTGGTTCTGCTGCTTCTTCGCGTCGTAGTGAGTTTTTGCTTTCTCCATCTGGGAAGAAGCAGGAGAAGGGGAACCTGCAACCCGCCGAGCCTCCCGTGGGGCAGGGCTGGGGCTTGGGGTGCCGCTCGCAGCCTACCTGGGCTTTGTAGTGCTCGGCCGCCTGCTCCTTCTGGGCCAGCTGCTCCTGCAGCTCCGCCACCTTCTCCTGCTGGCGGGTGGCCTCGGTCTGCAGCTCCCCTTCCAGCACCTGCTCGTGGGGAGGGAAGGCAGCGGGGTCAGGGCCACCCCAGCAGCACAGCCGCAGCCCTCGGGGAGCCCAAGTGGCCACCAAGAGCCGCAGGGCTCGCTGGAGACAGCTCTGGCTCAGGACAGGGCTTCAGGTCCCCGTGGACGTACCTTGACCCGCTGCTGCTGGGTGCGGGTGGCCTTTTCGTGCTGGGTCAGCTTCTTATTCAGCTCCTCCACCTGGAAGGGCACGGCTTTGTTACACCAGCCCCTGGCCACGAACTCCCCCTGCCACAACCAGCTCCTGGTTGTGAATTCCTCCCTCCCACGGCCCCCCTGGTGCGCAGGACGGCTCCTTGCACCCCGCGCCAAGCACCCTGCATGCCATTAGCAGACCCGAGGCAGGCAGTTTGGGGCAGCCCTGTGAGTCCCTGCAGGGAAAAGCTTTGCTCTACACGAGCACAGAGCCGCCAGGCACTAGGAGCAAACCGAGACCCCTCAGCCGGGAGGACGAGGGGAGATGGGGCGCAGCAGGCGGCACCGCGTCCCCCGGGCACCCTCGGCTGCAGGAACCATCTCCACTGCCAATTTTGCTGCAGAATAAAGCAGCAGGAGGCTGATCCGTGCCAAATCTCAGCATGGGGCTCCACGGGGCTGTTGCCACCCCAGGCACAAGGCGTGCACGTCCCCTCGAAGGACTGGGGTGGCTGCCTCCAGCTCGCCCCGTGCGCAGCCACGCCGGGTGTCCTGGGAACAGCACCAGAGGCTGGGGGTGAGGATGGGGAGGTTTTGTCCCTCCCACGAGCCGTCAGCCCCTCTTGGCCTCACAGGCTCCTTGGGAAAGGGGCTGGGGGTGGCCTCATCGGCATCAGCCACGTCTGCTCCAGCAGCAGCGGTTCCCAAGTGCTGGCTCTGAGGTGGGCGCTGCTTAAAAAATAATAATAATAAAAAAAAAAAAAAAGGCATCTCCAGCCAAGGCTGCGTTTTGTGCAACCTCAGCGCTCTCCTCCCAGCAACCTGCCCCTCTCAGTTAAAGAGGGTGGAAAATAATAAATAAAAAAAAAAAAAAAAAAAAAAGGGGTGCTCCAGCTCTCCAGCACCTCCTCTCCAGGGAGGCAGCTCCGAGCTGAGGATTTGTGACCCCCCCGTTCCTACTCCCCACGGGGCGGATGCGCGAGCCCAGAGACCTGGAGCAAAGCAGCGCCTGCGGCACGCGCTCCGGGGACACCCCGCAGAAGGGTCCCCGCTGCAAACGGCTCACGAGGAGGTGGCTCTGCTGGGAAGGGGCCGGGGCCGGGGCCATGCACCGTCACCGTTTAAGCAGCCGGCACTTGGTGTGCGTTACCTGCTTAGCTTGCTCTCTCTGCAAGACCTCGAGCTGCTCCACCTGTCGTGGGGAGGGCACAGAAGGGAGAAGTGAGCGCATTGCGGGCACGCGGCCCCTCGCCACCCCCCGGCTCCCACGCCAAGCAGCCCGGGCTAAGGAGGGCTCAGAGGTGTGTAGGGGATCCGAGCCCTGCTGATGCTGACGTTCCCCGTGTGCCTTTGTGAACCTGGGCCCTAGGAAAACCCCGTGGCTTAGGAATAAAAGGGATGGGGTGGGGGCTCTGGAGGGCAGTAGTTTTTGGCCAGCAAGTTCATGGGCAGCCAATGTGGTTGGAAACCATGAGAGCTCTGGCAGTAAGCGAGGGGCAAGGCTCTGGAGGAGCTGACGTGCTCCCTCAGTGGGACAGAGCTGCCAGGAGCAGCCTCAAAAAAAAAAAAAGTGAGACTGGGGTGGTCCATGAGTGCCCCTTCCCCTCCGGGCTCTGCCTGCACGCCCCCAACCCGCGCCGGGCACCCGAGCGGGGGGCGTCCCGCGAGCCCCCTACCTGAGACATCAGCTTCTGCCTCTCCTCCTGGAACTTCTGCCTCTCCTCCAGCACCTTCACCTTGGCGTTCTCGTACTTGTTGCTCATGGCCTCCAGCTTCTTCGCCACCTCCTCCACCTCCTGCCGGCTGCCCGCCACCAGCTTCTCCGACTCCAGCCGCAGCCGCTCCAGCTCCCGCGCGTGCTTCTCCCTCGCCTGGCCCAGCTCCGCGTCCAGCCGCTGCTGCCCGCGGCTCGAGGTCTCGCTCAGCCCCCGGTTCTCCTCGGCCAGCCTGGCGTTGGCCTGCTGCAGCCCCGCCAGCCGCTCGGCGTAGCTCGCCGCCTCCTTCTGCAGCCGCTGCAGCGCCCGCTCCTGCTCCGCCGCCCTCTCGCGCAGGGCCGGCACCTCGGCCGCCTCCAGCTTGCTCCGGGCGAGCTCTGCCTGCAGCACGCCGGCGGTTTTGGCCCTCTGCTCCAGCTCGTCGCGGTGCTTGCTCTCCAGGGAGGCTCGCTCAGCCTGCAGCTGCTGGCAGAGGTGCTTGAGCGGCACCAGCTCGCCGGCCAGCGCCTGGGCGCTGCTGAGCTCCTGCTGCAGGGAGGAGAGGAGCTGCTCCTTCTGGAAGTACTTGTCCTGGCACACCTTCACCTCCTGCCGCAGCTCCTCCTCGCGCTCGCTTTGGCAGTGGCGGTCCCTCTTCAGCGCCTCGATGGTCAGCCGCTGCTTCTCCATCTCCTCCTGGCACCGCTGCACCTCCACCTTCATCAGCGAGCACCTCTCGGCCGCCCGCGAGGCGGCGGTGGCCATCTCGGCCTGCAGCACCCGCAGCCGCTCCTCCAGCTTCTTGCTCTTCTCCGACTCGGCCACGATCAGGCGCTTCAGCTCCTTGCTCTCCCCTTCCTTCTCGGTCACCTGCCGGTGCAGGATGGACACCTCGTGCTCCAGGCTGCCGATCAGGCTGTTCTTCCTCTCCATCTCCTGGATGCACTGCGAGATCTGCTCCTTCCAGCTCTCCTCCGACCTGCCCTTCTCCTGAGCCGAGGCGCGGAGGGACGCCAGCTCCTTCTCCGCCGCGGCCACGGCGCTCCTGCTCTGGGCCAGCTCTTTGCCCTTGTCCTGCAGCTCTTTCCTCAGCGCCTCCACGGCGCCGTCCTGCACGGCTTGGGCTGCTCGCGCGGCCTCCAGCAGCTTCTGCAGCTCCGAGGCTTTCTCCTTGTGCTGTGCCGCCTCCCTCCTCGAGGCCTCCAGCTCCGCGTGCTGGTGCTGGGACGCAGCAGCCCGGGCCTCGGCCGCTGCCTTCTCCAGCGCAGCGATGGTGTCCTGCTGTTCCCGGCACCTCTGCTCCAGCTTCTCCACCTCCAAACCCAGCGCCTGAGCCTCCTTCAGCTTCTCCTGGTACAGGTCCTGGCTCGAGCTGGATTCCTGCTCCCTGTGGCGGATCTTCTCCTCCAAGCTCTTGAGGGACATCTCCTTCGAGTAGACGGCCTTGATGCTCTCCATCTCGGCGTCGCGGGCCCGGGCGGCCCCCAGGAAGCCCTGCAGCTCGCTGTCCATCTTGGAGGCCCGCTCCTTCACCGCCTCCACCGAGGCGAGCTCCCCTTTCAGCTTGCTGACCGTCTTCTGCAGGTCCCTCAGCTCCTCGCCCCGCGAGACGTTCTTCAGCCGCAGCTCATCCAGCTCGCCCTCCTTCTCCTCGATCAGCTCCAGCGAGCGGGCCAGCTCCTCCTGGTGCGCCGACCGCTCCACCCTCTGCTCGTTGATGGAGTTCTGCAGCTGCACCTCCAGCTCAGCCTTGCGGGCTCTCTCGGCGGCGCAGTCCGCCCTGGCTTGCTCCAGCTCCTTCTGCAGGCGCTTCGCCTCCTCGTCGCGGCGCTCCAGGTCCTGCCCGTGCTTCTGCAGCGCCTCCTCCAGCCGCGCCACCTCGCCGGCCAGCCGCCCCGCCTCGTGCTCCTGCTCCCCGTGGTGCCTGGCCGCGGCCTCGAGCTCCTCGCGCTTCAGCTTCTCCTCGGACAGCTCCTTGGAGACGCCCTCGAGCGCCTCGGTCGCCCGCCGCACCTCTGCCTCCAGTTGAGCCACGCGCTCGGCCGCCGCTCGCTCCGAGGTCGCCACCTTCTCCTGCAGGGCCGAGACGTCAGCCCTCAGCTTCTGCTCCTCGCCCTCCTTCTCCTTCGCCTGCGCCCGGGCGCTGGACAAATCTGCTTGGAGAGCAGCCAGCCGGTCCTGGTGCTCACTGGCCAGGCGCTTCGCTTGGGCCTCCAGCTCCTCCACCTTCTCCTGCTGTGCCCGCAGCTGCTGGCAGGCCTGGCCGTGCTCCCTGCTCAGCGCCCGCACCCTCTCCTCCAGCCTCCCTCGCTCTCCTTCCTCCCCCTGTGCCGCCGAGGACGCCTCCTCCAGCTGCCGCTGCAGCGCCGCCGTCTTCTCCCTGCTCTCCTCGCTCAGCTGCTGCAGCCGCGCCTCCAGCGCCTGCCTCCTGGCCAGCTCCTCGCCCCTCTCCTGCAGGGCCTGGTCGCGGCGCTGCGCGAGCTGCTGCCTCTCGGCCTCCAGCTCCGCTATCCTGGCCAGGTTCCCCTCCAGGCTCTCGGCCGCCCTCCTCTTCTCGTCCTCCAGGATGCCCTCGGTGTTGCGCACCGACTCCTCCAGGAAGAGCAGCCGCTCCTGCAGGCGTGCGTTCTCCTTGGCCGCCTTCTCCCTGTCGGCCAGCTTCTGCTGGCTCTCCTTCAGCTTGCCCTCCAGCTCTCGGAGCTGGGCTTTCAGCGCCTCGGCCGCCCCGGCCTGCGCCGTGCTCTGCTGGCACTGGGCGGTGAGCTCCAGGACGCGGGCCTCCAGCTCGCGCACCTTCTGGCTCAGCTCGGCTTTCTCCTGCTGCATTTCCAGGGCCGAGGCTTGGCAGGCCTCTCGGGCTTTCTCCAGGCTCTGCAGCTGCCCGCTCAGCGCCGCCAGCTGCGCCTCCTTGGCCTGCTGGAAGCGCTGCAGCTCCTGCAGGGCCGCGTCCCTCTCCTGGGCAACCTTCTCGCACTGGGCGACCATCTGCCGGGCCTCCCCTTCCTTCTCCTGCGTGACCCGTGCCAGTTTCTCCTCGCTGTGCCTCAGGCTGCCGCTCAGCTGCTCCACGCGGCGTCCCAGCCCGGCGACGGCCTCCTGCGAGGCTTGCTCCCGGCGCTGCAGCTCCTGGGCCTGCGCCCGCTCCTGCTCCACCTGCTGCTGCAGCCCGGCCGCCTCCTGCTCCCTCTGCAGCAGGAAACCCTTCAGCTTCTCCACCTCGGCCGTCAGCGCGTCCAGCTGGGCCGTCAGGCGCGCCTCCTGCGCCCGCAGGTCCTGCTCCAGCTGCTCCTTGGCCCGGCGCAGCTCGGCGAGGGAGCTCTGCAGGTTGGCGATCAGCTCGCCCAGCTGGAGCTTCTCCTCCTCGAAGCGGCCGCGCTCGGCCTGCAGGGCTGCCTCCCGCTGCCTCTTCTCCTCCTCCAGCCGCAGGATGGAGGCCTGCAGCTCGATCACCTGGGCGGTGAGGCTGGACACCTCCTGCTTCAGCTCCTCCAGCTGGAAGGAGGAAACAAAAATAAAACAAAAACATCCCCAGGCGTGACTCAAGCGGCACCCAGCAGTGTGATGAGAGCTTCACGCCAGCAGCACGCTCCCTCCCTCCCTCCCTGCACCCACTGCACCCCCCCGAGCCCTGCCTTCAAGCACCTGGGGTCATTTCTGACAGCAAACTCCTTTTTCCACCACGTGGATGCGGCTCCATCCCCAGCTGCCCCCCGCTACTGGGGCAGCCAGCAGCGAGGTGGGGAGCTTGCCCAAACTCCGCATGCACGGGGCGCTCAGCCCCCAGCACCCACCCCACAGGCAGCACCCAGCTCTGTCCCCACGCCGAGTTTTGGGCCCGCTCTCCTTACTGGGGACCTCTCCGTACCTTCAGGATGTCGCCCATGACCTCTCCTTTCTCCTGCGAGCTGTGGTCCCCCAGCTTGGCCAGCTGGTCCTCCAGCAGGGAAATCTTCCCCTGGAGAATCTCGATCTTCTCCTCCAGGCATTTCTGGGGACAGAGACGGGTGAAGGAGCAGGGCAGAAGGCAGGGCAACCAGGAGCCATCACCAAACTTCATACACCAAACATCCCCACAGCCTCATCCTCGCTGCCAGTCGCCGGAGCAGCCCCGGAGCCTCACCTTGTCCTGCAGGGCAGCCTGCAGCTCGCCCTCCAGCTGCGCCTGCTTCTCCTGGGACTGTGTCAGGGCGGCGTTGTGCTCCTCGGACAGCTCGTTCAGGGCATCCTGCAGCTGCACCAGGTGGCTGGCGATCTCCCGCAGCTGCAGGGGGAAGCGGGGCAGGCAGCAGTTAGTCTGAGCTCACCCTGCGGGGTGGAAGCAGTGCCGGGGCCATCCCAAATCCCCTGGGGGCTCACGGGGCTTCGTCAGCCACCCTGCACCGAATGCGGGCAACGTCCCTCGGAGGACGAAGCCAAAATGTTCTCTGTGCCCGGTGAGCCGTGGGAAGCACGGAGAACACAGCCTGAATTTCTAAGGTTGATGTTGCCCTTGGTCTGAGGGGCGCAGGGATGCGAGTTTGGGGACTGTGCTGTTCCCCACCTTGAAGGAAAGGTCCCCGTTCTCCTCAGAGAGCTGGTTGATCTTCCGATCCATCTGGCCCTTCTCGGTCTTCAGGTCCTGGCACTGCTTCAGGGCCTCGTGCAGGCGCACCAGCAGGCTGCGGGAGAGGAGAGCGTGAGGGGCTGGGCAAGGGCACCACTGGGTGCTGCTGGGGAAGGTACCCTGTGTCCTGTGTGATGGTGAGAGCAGCACAAAACACCACAAACAGAGAACCACAGCCCCGAGCTGGAGCTGGGGGTGCTCCCCAAGCAAACACACCACCAGAGAAGGGACGGGGCAGGGACTGGGACAGCACAGCAGGCGACTTTCGAGCCCAGTTCAGACCCGATCAAGCTCACGGTGAGCAGCTGGGGAAAGGGAAGGGGCTGAGAGCTCCATCCACTGCCCTCAGGTAGAGTTTCAGGCCAAAAGCAGTTCTGGGCTCACTCAGCTGCAGCCCGTCATGAGCTGGGTGGCCTGTGCTGAAGATTCCTGCACCAAACGCAACGGCTGGGCTCCAGCAAGGCCAACCTTTGGGAACCAGCATCCAATATCTCCCCGAAAGCTTTTAGGGACACAGAGCCTGTCCCAGAGCTGGGAAAGCCTCTTCTGGAGGGCTACATTTGGGGCAGCGCGCCCTTTTTTCCCCATAAAGAACTGGCTGCTGACGCGCAGGAGTGGCCGAGAGCAGCAGCAAGGAATGCCCTCAGCCCTGGTCCATGCATCACCCGAAGCCCCCGGGGTATTTACCTCTCGTTCTTCTCCCTCAGCTCCTCCAGCTCCTTGGGCTCCAGCTGGTCGGCAGCCTGCCTCTCGGTCAGCAGGGTCAGGCGATCGATGCGGTGCTGCATCACGGTGATCTGCGCCTCTGTGCGGGGTGGGCACGTCACCACCTCCTCCTGCACGGCCCCACAGCAGGGCTCCGTCCTCCCCCCAGCTCTCAGAAAGCTGGAGCGAGGATGGGGAAGCCGGGCTGGCAGCCCCAGGTGCCTTTGAGTGCCCAGGGTGTGCAGAAGGGGACGTAAAAGGGAAGGAGGAACGCGCCGCCGGGGGAAATCCCCAGCGCAGAGAGCGTTTGAGCCGTGGGTGGGAAGGCTGCTGCGCCTGGCAGGCTGCTCCCAGCCACTTGGCAGCAGGACTAAGAGCAGCCTCCAAGCTCTGCCCTGCTCGGAGCTGTTGTGACAGCGCTGGAGCTGCCTTGGCTCCCCCCAGCACGTTTTGTTCCTGGCTAACAGCAAGGATCCTTGGTGCAGCCGCGGCCCCGCGGAGGCACGGCCAGCCCCAAGGTGCCCGCGCTGCTCGGGACAGCAGAAAAACCCCAAAGGCTCAGGCTGCACTCCAGCAGGACACACCATGCCCGAGCACGCTTTGGGAGGGCGTCAGAGCTGTGACAGCAAGTCCCAGAACAGATCTCAGCCCCCGAGACCCCCCCCCTGCACCCCAGGACCCCCCGCCAGCCACTGACCCTTTTCGGTGATGAGCTTGCGGTTCTCTGCCAGCTCCAGCTCCAGCTCGTCCCTGTTGTCCCTCTCCACGGCCAGCTGCTTCTTCAGCCTCCTCAGCTGGAACTGGGGGGTCTGCATGACGTCCCCCACGGGCGAGGTCGGGGGTCCGGGCAGGATGCTGCGGGACCACGACATCCCTCGGTTATCCGGAGGGGCAGGGAGCTGCGACCCCAGCCCCCGAGCAGGAAGCCCCCTGCCCCAGCCTCTAGCCCGGGGGTACGAATCCAGCCCCGGGACCAAGCATCCCTCCCCTCTCCACCTCTGCCTGAGCCCGTCGCAGAGCTGTCAGCGTGCCCCAGAGGCAGAGATTTAACCTGAATTTAATTGATTTGCTGCCAGAACGCCAGCAGTGCCTGCACCGGGAGAGCACCGTGGCACGCGGCGGCTCTCCTTGTGCTGTGAGGGCGCACCCCAGGGACCCTTGGGGGTCCCGTCACCCCACTCTCCCCCCACCTTGTCCCCCCCTAACGTTACCTGTTGATGCTGGAGGAGGAGGAGGCGACCTTCTGCAGCTCCAGGAAGCGCACCCCGCGTGCCTGCTGCGGGGGGAGCCCCGGCGAGCGCTCCTCCGAGGGCTGCGGGGCTGGGACAGGGGAGGGGTAGGGTGTGGGGTTTGTGCTCACACCACGAGGCTTTGCAGGCTTTCAGCTTCAGGTCTGAAAGCCCCAGTGACCGCGGGGTTGCTCCGGGATGGATCAGCCCGGCCAAAAAGCTGGAACAGCCCTCGCAGCCCTGCTGCCCCCCTCCACCCACGCAGCAGGAATGTGCCTAGCCCCCCAGCTCCGTCCCCAAGGGTTCTCAGGAGAGACAAAACTGTCCTTTGTCTCCTTGTGGGACTGTCCCTTTGTCCCCTTATGGGACGCTTTTGTAGTGCTCAGTGTGACAGGCGACAGCCCGGGGCCGTGGGCTCCCGGTGGTGCTGCTGCTCTCCTGGGTTGGCAGCTAGAGCCGTGCAAATGGGGCAAAACCCAGCAGATTTATGCTCTGGAAAAAAGCCACCTGTGCTGCTCGGATGCTGCCAGCACTTGGAACACCTCACCCTGCTGCAGCAGTTAGGACCTGTCCCCGTGCCACCCTGCTGGCGTCTGGACATTGCCACCCAGACAAGTAACGTTAACCCAGTGCTAACAAGGTGCTTTTTTTTTTTACAAGCAGTAAAAAAAAATCCCCGTCTGGCCGCCTGCTCTCCCTGCACGAGGCTCATCCAACGCCAGCCCATCGGTGCCCGCAGCACAGGCTCGTAGGGTGGGCACCGATTTGGGCACCGAGCCGGGCACCGCGCTCACCTCTCCTCTGCAGAAACGCCTCCAGGTTCTCCGTCAGGCTCTCCTCGTTGTCCAGCACGAATTTGAGGATGTTTGCCAGCTCGACCTGCGCCAGAGGAGCCCGGGGGTCAGCAGCTGCCCTGCGGCAGCTCCGGGCCCGAGGGGCTGGTGATGGCTGCGGGGGGCGCGGGCGGGCGCCCACCCGGCCCCTTGCTGGCACCGGGCAGTACCTGGGTCTGGTAGTCGAAGTCGTTCCAGTCCCCAGGGCTCCTGCTGCTCATGGAGCTGTGGTACAGCAGCAGCACGGCCACCTGCAACGAGGCAGAGCATCAGGAGGGGAGCTGGGCAGCACCAGCCACTTGTGGGACTGGCCCCCGAGTTGCTCAGCCCCCTTGGGTGCAGCCCCTCCATCTCGGGGCCCCCGGGACACAGTTTTCCCTTCCAGCAGGGAAATGTGGCAGCAGGGACTCGATCTGGGACAGAGGCACCCCTTGGGCACGGCGATACCTTGGCCAACTCCAGCTCTTCTCCCTCCAGGAGCTTCTGTGCCGACACCAGGTTCTCCGTGGTCGATTTGTGCTTGCAGAGCTCTGCAACACGAAACGGGAGCTGCGGTCACACCGAGACCCCTGCCACCGAGTGGAGACCCCTGGCTGGGTTTTTCCCCTCGCACACAGCCCTCCGACCACCCTCAGGCTGGCTTTTTGGTGGAGTGCCTTCTGCTGCTCCACCAGCAGCACCAGCACAGCCTGTGGTGCTGCGGGATGGGACACGGCACCTCCCCACCCGGCACCCCTGCTGCGGCGAGGACTCCCCCCAAGCTGGATTTGGCCAGCAAGGACTTCCCACACCGGCTTCTGGGCAGCCCTGCAGAGCTGGGGCTGGGGCCGGGGTCACCCAGAGCCCTGGCAGAGGCGGGGAGGGGGCTGCCGTGCCCCTCGGGGCAGGCTCTTACTCTGCAGAAAGCTGCGGATGAAGGCTGCTCGCTCCGGCAGGGGCTGCTCCAGGACGGACTGCCCCTCCTCGCTCTTGTGGCTGCAAAGAGAGAGCAGGAGGGATGTTAGAGCTTTACGGAGAGGCTGTACAAAGGCTGCCTTCACCGACAGGCAGCTCCTGAAGCAGGGGGATTCCCGGGGTGGTAGCACGGTGAGCAATCCCCACTGCACCCCAGGGCGGCGCAGGCTGCTGCTGGCAGCCCCAGAACTGGCTGAATTTGGGGCGTTCGGCCCCCTCCAGCCCCAATTCCTCCCTCCTGTGCTGCCAGCCCCACGCTGGGACGGGTCCAGCACCGCCTGCTCTGCTCCAGGGCTTTGCTTTCGGAGAGGGCGCATCCAGAACCGTGTGGGTGCGTGAGCCCCGCGCACCTCAGCCCCCTGCCCTGGAGCCCACGCTGGATTTAAGGGGGGAACGGGGCTGCCCCTGCCATGGCTCTGCTCCAGGATCAGCCTTTTGCTCTGCAGCAGCCAACACAAACACGGGCCACGTGCCTAAAACCCGTGCCAGCCTGCGCTCTGCTGCCGTTGCTTCCAAACCCGCGGCTGCTCTGGGACCTCCAGACACAGGGACTTGCTGGGGAAGGGGAGGACACGAGGATTTCCCATTCCCTGGTGCTGTGGGACCTGCCAGCCCCCCTCACCCAAAGGCAGCTCCCCCGGGGCAGCCCCGTGGCACCCTCCTTGCCAAAACCAGCACCGCGGCGAGGTCGGGTCGGCTGCCTGCTGAGCACACCCCGGTGATCCCTGCTAATCCCAGCCAGGGCTGGGGCTGGGAGGTTAAACAGGTCTGGCTAAATATATCCCAGCTCCCCGCTCGGAGCAGGCTCTCGTTACGCCGTGCTGCTGTTAATTATAGCAGGCAGGCTCCGAGCAGTGCCCCCAGCGCCTCGCCGGGTGGCTCATTAAGGGCGAGCCCCCAGCTCCAGCACCCGCTGTGCTTGGCAGCTTCCAGCCAGCCCCGCTCACAGGGGATGAGAGCAGCTCTTGGGATCGGAGCTACCCCATCCCTGCACCTCGTGCTGGGGGTTGGGGCTGCTGTGTCCTCCCCAGGAGCAGCCCCCCGTTCCCCAAAAGCCACCGGGACGGCTCCACGGGGCAGAGCTGCCCCCCCTGGGACCCCCGGGCTGAGCGAGGCTCAGGACAGCTGCCGGCTGCCTCCTCGCCCAAGCAGGATTTAGGGAGGCACATTCGTGGGGGCAGGAGAGCCCCCGGGACTCACGTTTTGTTGATGATCTGGATGAAAACGCGGCAGTCCTGCAGCTGGGACAGGTCCCCCAGGGGATCCGCGCACACCTTGGTGCTGTTCACCTGGGGACAGGGGCGAGATGGTGAGCAGGGAAAACCCAACAGCCATCCCACAACACCCCCATGGACACCCCCAGCCCTCCCCAGCGCCCTGCCAGGAGGGATGGGGGCAATGCCCGCACCCACAGGGGCCGGCACGCCTCGCGTTGGGCACGGTGACGCCTCGCTCACGCACGGCACAGCTCTGTCCCCATCCGTGGCACGGGGTGGGAGTGAGATTTTGAGGTCCTTTTGATCCCAAACCATCCTGTGCTTTCCGAGGCAGGACCCTCAGGCTGTTTATGGCCCAGCTCCTCCTGCCTTCCCCACCAGCCGTGCCCCCCAGGCTGGTTTCCAAGGCTGGACGGAGCCATCGGAGCATTTCGGGCTGCTCAAGCCCCCTCCCCACACACCCCCCGTGCCCCAAATCCCACCGTGACCAGCCCCAGCACCCAGCTGCTGATGGAGGGACCCCAGCCTGGGCAGCAGCACCCAAAGGGGCAGCAGCAGAGCCCCCCCGGGACCACCCTGAGCCGCGGAGCTGCCCGGCGTGCCGCGGTGCGTTACCCAAGCGAGGAGAGCCGCGGCTCTCGTGGCGTGGAGAGGCATCTCTGCGAGGCTGCCAGGTCACTGCCCGCACCTAGAAACAGCAAAAAAAAGGCAATTAGAGGCCAAACGTGGCAATTACATTCCTACAGAGCCTGCACGTGACGCCGGGCACCGGTGCCTGTCGAGGCAGGACGTGCCCCACGCGCTGCGTTACCGGGGGCAGCAGCCAGAATCCTCATTTTCGGCCCTAAAAAACTGGAGGAAAGCAAGAAACTGCAGGGCTGGGGGGAAACAGCCGGGCTCTGGGCTCCCCACGGAGCAGAGCTCGAGCACGGCTGGCCCCGAGGCAGCCCGGGAGCGACGCCTCCAGCCTCACGTGGCGAGGGGCCGGCGGCTAAGCGAGGGCACAGAGCAGCGATTGTAGTCGGGTGACCTAAATTCCCCGGGGAGCACAGGGCCGGGAGGGGGACCGGGTGGCAGCCGGGAGCACGGTGCCAGCACGGTGGGGCCCGGGTGTCCCCGGTGCGCTGGGGACGGGCAGGAGGAAGGGAACGGCTCCAGCAGCGGCCACCTGGGTCCCATCACCGAGTTTTCGGGGATGTTTGCTGCCTCAGCCCGTGCCCTCCTTCCCCTCCGTGCCCCCACTCACCACCAGCCTTTTAGGATACCCCAAACAGCCAGCACACGACACCAAACCCTACCCAGCACCCCGGGAAACCTGCTTTTGTCTCCCGAGCCAAAAACCTGCTGGTGCCAGCGGTGCCACCCCCGGCACGTCCCCGTCCCTGTCCCCATCCCTGTCCCCATCCCACGGGGCCGGCTCCCCGAGCCTTGCGCCACGGCCGCGCTGCCCCAACCCCACAGGAAGCTTCCTTCCAGCCCGGCTGGTCTTTCAGGTCTCGCCCTGGTGGCGTAAATTAAAAAAAAAAAAAAAAAAAGAAAAAGCTCACGGCTCCGGCCCCCCCCCAGGGTCCTGTGCGCTCCCCGTCCCTGCCCTCGGCAGCGGGGGCTATCTTGGTGCTGCAGCAGCCTCCTCGCCACGGCCACTGCTGCCCTGGGGGAGATAGCATCTATCGGGGAGCCCCAGCATCACAGCCCGGCCCCGGCTCCCTCCAGGAAAGCCCCGGCCTCAGTTTTGGAGAAAAGTGGCACAAAGTGGCAGGGCTCGGAGCTGGGGAGCTCTCCGTGCTCGGGGAGAGGCCGGGAGGCACGAGCTGGAGCCAGGGGAGAGCAGAGCTTCTGGAGGTGTAAAAGGGAAGGAAAAAGGGGAAAAAAATAATAATAAAAATAAGAGTAAAGCCACCAGGCTTGGGGCTCAGAGCCAGCCCTGCCGTCGGGACGGTGCCAAGGTCCTGTGAGCTCCATGAGCACCGCTGCCCTCCCCGCTCCTGCCGGGGCGCACCGGTGCCAGCAGCACGTGGACTCTGCTCTCCCCGTCCCCATCCCCGTGTCCCCAGGTTGGGGGCACCCTGCCGAGGTGCCGGGACCCCCAGGGCCGTGCTGGCAGCCCCCAAGTGTCCCCACCAGGCTCCAGGGGGCTCCCTGCTCCCCGGGGAAGCGGCGAGGCCGAGGTTTGGCTGTGCAGGATCCGACCTCGGGACGCCCGTCTCACCTTTCACATCGGGAATAATTCCTCCGCCGTGCCCTGCCCCAAGCTCCCTGCGGGATGTGGGGAGGGCCCAGGGCTGTCCCCGGTCCCGGGGGAGGGCAGCGGGGGCTGCCAGGAGCACGGGGGGGCCTCCAGCAGGGACTTCCCCACGGCAGGAGGGGGACGTGGGAGCGCTGCCAGCTCCCCCCGCGGCGACTTTTGCCTCTGCCATCCCCGGTGCCACCCCAATAACCCTGCCCTGGGGTGCCGGGGGGGCTGAGCAGGGCCTGAAATAACCCAAAAACCCACCTGGGGAGGGGTCGCTGATAACAGAGGCTGGAGGGAGGGATGGGGCGAGCGGCCGTGCCCGGGCAGGACGGTGCCTGGAGCTCCGGGGCCCTCCCTGTGCCCCAGTTCTTCACCACCACCGCGTCCCTCCTGGGGCTGTTGCCCCAAAAACGCCCCCAACCACCCCCCGACCCCTCACCAGGGGCTTGATCCGGGCACCAAAACCCCGCAAAAATCCGCAGGGAGCCCAGATCCGGCCCCCACCGTCCCCGGAAGCTTTGGCCACCGCCGATACTTTAACAAACCCCAGGAGCTGCAGCTCGGAGACACGGAGCACCTGCAGCCCAACAGCCCCGGGGAGCACCAGCACTCCCAGGGCAGGATTTGGCCCCGGCACCATCCAAAAATTCCCCTCTCCGAGCGCAGCCCCCGAGCCGCTCGCCCCCCAGCTCCGTGTTGGGCATTCCAGGAGCGGGGCAGCCCCATGGGGTGGGGGTTCTCCCACCCTCAACCCCCTTCCTTGACCCCATTTCCCCCTCCGGACCCCCTCTGACAGCAGCACAGAGCCCCCCCCAAGCATAAACCTGCCACGGGACGACCTCGGGCACTGCTCAAAGGGGGAACAACCGCGGGGGCTGCGCGGCTCCTTCCCTGCCCCGGGTGCCATATAACGAAACCCAAGGGGCTGGGGGTGCTGAGCCTTGGTGGGGGGCACAGGGATGCCCCCCCAGCGCTGTCCCCATGCCCCCCCCAGCTCCCTCCCCAGTCAAAACACGGCGTTACGCAAGCGGCCGCCTTCCTCCGCGCGCGCGGGGCCGGGGAGAGGAGGGTGAGGGGGGGACAAGCACCCCCTGAGCCCCCCCCCAACCCCACAAAAACACTCAACGTCGCCCCCAGCCCCACAAACAGGGGGAAAAGGGGGGGGTTTGGTGGCGGCGGGGAGGGGGGGGCCCGCGGGCAGAGCCGAGCTCCCGGATGTTGGCGAGCGCAACTTGGCCGCGCGCCCCAGCCCCGCGATCGCACCGCGGGGACGCGGCGCTGCCCAGGGCATTGGGGGCCAAAAAGGGGGGGCTGCAGCGAGCCAGGAGCCACGGGCTGGCCCCCCACAGAGCCTCCTCCTCCTCCTCTTCCTCCTCCTTCTCCTCCTGCCCCCCCCAAAAAGCCCCGTCGGGAGCAGGGCAAAGTCTTTGTTCGGGCCTTACCGGAGCGCGACGGCCGCCGCTCGTCCTCACGCCGCCATCCACGGGTGGCCCCCCAGGACCCCCAGGAGGCCGGGGCGGCGAGCGCGGCCCCTGCAGAAAAAAAAGGGGGGAAAAAATAAAGTTGTGTTGGGTTTCGGCCGGGGGTTGGCAGGAGATGGTTCCCCTTCCTGGCCCGCGGCCACCCCCACGTCACGGCCGGGCCGCGCTCGTTAAAGGCGCACGGCACAAAAAGCTGCTGGCTGGGCACGGGGAGGGAAGGGGGCAAACGAAGCCCCCTGCCCCACGGGGGGATGCCCTGTGGGGCTTTAGGATGGGGGCAGCGTTTTGGACAGGCCCTGGGGGTGCTCGGCAAGAGGGTGCTGGGGTCCTGCAGCGACCCCGAGACCTGGGGGTTTGGGGTTTAAAGCACGGAGAGGGGTAAAAGTGATCTGAAAACCTCTCCCCTAAATCCAGCCTCCAGGAGAGGCAGTGGGGTAAAGAAAAAGGTGTGAGCCTGCGTCGTGCTGAGCACTGGGGCAAGGCAAGCTGCACGACCCCGCGACCCCACAAATTTTGGGGTCCCGGAGCTCCAGGCCGGGCCCGGGGCCTCTGCTCCTGGCCCTGGGCACCCCCGAGCTCCGGTCCCCAGCCCACCCCACAGCGTCCCCATTTGCTGTGGGGGATCACGGTTTGGGGAATTCCACCCCAAACTGCTCCCTGCTGGGATCCCGTGGCCTCGGGGGGATGGGGACAACGAAGGGGGGGTCCCCCTGGATGTGGGGGGGGAACACCCAGGGCTGTCCCCACTGCCTGGCCTTTATCACAGCTTATCAGGGCGGGTTCCCTGGGGGGATCCAGGCTGATTTCTCCCAATTTTTTCCTTTCCTGTGCATTTTTTCCTCTTTCCTGTGCTGGATGGAGGTGAGGCTGACTGCCTGGGGCCTTGCTGGAGGCAGGACCAGTGCCTGCATCCCCCAAGTGCTGCCATGGGGTCAAGATCACGGCCCCATAGCGGTGCCTGCAGCCCCCCCAGCACCTCTATGGGCACCCCCTGACCCATGGGCTCACCTATAGAGCCCCAGAAGCATTTTAGGGCTGGAACAGCCCTCCAGGACCACCCCCACCCACCCCTACCACCAATGTCACCCCCAAGCCCTGTCCCCAAGCACCACGTCCAACCTCTCCTTGAACACCCCCAGGGACGGGGACTCCCCCACCTCCCTGGGCAACCCGTCCCAAGGCCTGACCGCTCTTGCTGAGCAGAAATGTCTCCTCATTGCCAACCTGAGCCTCCCCTGGCACAACTCGAGGCCGTTCCCTCTGCTCCTGGCCCTGCTTCCCTGTGAGCAGAGGCCGCCCCCCCCCCAGCTCCCCACCCCTTCCTGTCAGGGAGCAGCAGCGAGGCCCCCCTCTCCTCTCCCCCTCCACCCCGCCTCTGCAGGCCCCGCCCCTCTGCACGCCCCTCCCCTCCCTTTAGGCCCCGCCCCCTTCTCTTACCGCCGATTCAAACCGCCGCTCCCGCCCCGCCTCGCGCCGCCATTGGCTGCCGCCGTGCCGTGACGTCACGTCACGTCACGTGGGCGGGAGGGCGCGCGGCTGTGGGGCACGGAGGGGAGGGGGGGGGGCGCCGCAAAGTCTCGGAGCGGGGCGCGGGTCTCGCGAGAGTTGCGGGGCGCGCGGCGGGGGGAGGGGCGGTTGCCAGGGAGACGGAGGGGGGAGGGGAGGGGCCGCGGGGGGGGCGCCGGTGGGAACCGGGGGGGGCACGGGGGGGACACGGGGACACGCGTGGGGTCGTGGGGGGGTCTTTTGGGGCATGGGGGGGCACGGAGACACAAGTGGGGTCATTGGGGCCAAGTTTGGGACACGGGGGGGGGGCACTGGGACATGCATGGGGTCGTGGGGGGGTCTTTTGGGGCACGGGGGGGGATATGGGGACACGCGTGGGGTCATTGGGGGACAAGTTTGGGGTACTGGGGACACTCGTGGGGGGACAAATTTGGGGCACTGGGGGGGGTACAGGGACATTGGGAGACTTCTGGGGCACAGGAGGGGCATGGGGGGGGGCACTGGGACACTCGTGGGGTCGTGGGGGGACATGTTGAGGGCACGGGGGGGTATAGGGACATGGGGGGACACAGGGACACGTGTGGGGATATTGGGGACATGTTTGGGGCACTGGAGGGGGCACGGGGAGATGCATGGGGTTGTGGGGGGGGTCTTTTGGGGCACGGGGGCACGCCTGGGGACATTGGGAGACTTTGGGGGCATAGGGGGAACATGGGGAGATGCATGGGGTCATTGGGAGACAAGTTTGGGGCACGTGGACATGTGTGGGGTCGTGGGGGGACAAGTTTGGGGCACCGGGGGGTGGGCACGGGGAAACTGGGAGACTTTTGGGGCATGGGGGGGGCACTGGGAGGCTCGTGGGGTCGTGGGGGGACATGTTGAGGGCATGGGGGGGACACACGGGGACACGCATGGGGACATTGGGGACATGTTAGGGGCACGAGGGGGTACTGGGGACACTTGTGGGGTCGTGGGGGGGGTCTTCTGGGGCACGGGGGGGATATGGGGACACACGTGGGGTCATTGGGGGACAAGTTGGGGGCACTGAGACACTTGTGGGGGGACAAATTTGGGGCACTGGGGGGGCATGGGAACATTGGGAGACTTTTGGGGCACAGGGTGGCACTGGGAGACTTGTGGGGTCGTGGGGGGACATGTTGGGGGCACGGGGACACGCGTGGCATCATGGGGGTCTTTTGGTGCACAGGGGGATATATGGACACGTATGAGGTGACGTGGGGACATGTTTGGGGTACCAGGGACACATGTGGGGTCATGGGGGGACAAGTTTGGGTAACGAGGACACGCATAGGGTTGTGGGGCGGGCTCCTATGGGGTCTCAAGGGGACACTTGGGGGCCCAGGGGGGGTCCCTTGGGGTACACGGCCATCCACGGGGCAGGGGCAGGGGCTGCTGTGGGGCTGTGAGCTATGGGGGGGGGGTGTTGGGGACACGGGGGAGATTCGGGGTGCAGTGACCCCCCCGTGTGCCCCACAGCTGCCCGGTCGGGGTCCCCACAGCCATGCCGTGCCCCCCGCTGCCCCCCGAGCTCACGCCCCCCCTGGACTTCTCCTTCCAGCCCCTGCAGTCCCTGGACGGTGGGTGGGGGGGCGGGAAGGGGGACGGGTATAGGGACAGGTGGGGGTACTGACAGGGGTATGGGACGGGTACTGGGTACGGGTGTGGGTACAGGTACAGATATGGGTATGGGTACGGGTAGGGGCAGGGGTATGGGTACGAGCAAGGGTATGGGCATGGGTACAGACAGGTATGGGTACAGTTATGGGTATTGGGTACGGGTATGGACATGAGTATGGGCACAGGAAGGGGTACAGGTGGGTATGGGTACAGGGAGGAGAAAGGGCACGTGTATGGGTACAGGTATGGGTATGGGCAGGGGTACGGGTAGAAGTACAGGGATGGGCAGGGGAAGGGGTACGGGTATGGGTACAGACAGGGGTATGGGTACAAGTACAGGCAGGGGAAAGGGTATGGGTATGGGTACGGGTACATGCAGGGGATATGGGTACAGGGAGGAGAAAGGGCATGTGTGTGGGTACAGGTATGGGTACAGACATGGGGTGTGGGTACAGATACAGGTACTGGGTACAGGTACACGCACAGACGTGAGTATGGGTACAGGAAGGGGTATGGGTACAGGTACGGGTACAGAGGGGTGCGATGCAGGTATTGGGTACGGGTATAGGTACAGGCACGTGTACAGACATGAGTATGGGCAGGGGAGGGGTATGGGTACAGGTATGGGAAGGGGCATGGGTATGGGTACAGGTACAGGCAGGGGTATAGGTACGGGTATGGGTACGGGGGTATGTGTATGGGTACAGGTATGGGTACAAGTGCAGGTATGGGCAGGGGTAGGGGTACAGGTATGGGTACAAGCAGGGGAAGGGGTAAGTGTATGGGTACGGGTATGGGGAATGGGTACGGGTACAGGGACAGGCAGGGGTGTGGATATATGGACACATACCCCAGTATGGGTACGGGTAGGGGCAGGGGTATGGGTACAGACACAGGTAGGGGCAGAGGCGTGTGTATGGGCAGGGGGCACCCCCTCACCCCCCCCTCACCCCACACCCCCAGATCTCCACCCCGCAGGCCGCCCCTCTCCCAGCCGAGGGCTGCGCCTGGCCTATATGGGGCTGGGGGATCTGTGGGGGCTGCCCCCCACCCTACAGCGCCTGCTGGCAGCCCCCACGCAGCTGCGCTGCCTCGACCTCTCCTTCAACCGCCTGGCCACCATCGACCCGGTGCGTGGGGACGGGAAAACACCCCCAGGGGGGGTTGTGGGGGCAGATCCTGACCCCTTTTTACCCCCCTCCCCCATATTTTGGGGAAGGTGCTGGGCACGCTGCAGGGGCTGCAGAGCCTGAGCCTGCACGGGAACCCCACGGAGGAGGAGCAGGGATACAGGTAACGGGCTGGGGGGTGGGAAATAGGGCCGGGACCCCCACCCCGATCCACAAAGCCACCCCACTGAGCCCCCCCTGCCCGCAGGGGCTACGTGCTGGCCCTGCTGCCCTGGCTGTGCCGCCTGGATTTCAGCACTGTCACCCGGCAGGAGCGCGGCGAGGCGGCCGCACGCAGCCGGCCCCGGGGCAGGGGGGCTCCCCCGTGAGCTGGGATAAAGTGGGGAGGGGGCTGCAATGCCTGCAGCCCCCCCCTTTCCACCCCCAGGAGCCCAGCACCGCGGCGTTGTGCTCACCCCGAAACTGGGGGGGCACCTCCGGAGCCTCGCGGCCTCCTGGAGCCACCCGCAGGGATGTGGCCCCCCCTCCAGACCCCATTTGTGACCCCAATACATTTTTTTGCCCCCCCCCCTGCAGTGCTGTGGTGACTCTGAGTACGAGGGCGTTTGGAGAAAACCAGCAGCCCCCACCCGAGCAGTGGTGCGGGGAGGGGTGGGAGCCCCAGTGGGGGACTGGTGCTGCCAACTGGGAGCACTGGGCGGGGCGGAGGCGCAGAGCAAACCCCAAAAAGCAGAGCACATGGGGGGGGGGCGAAGGGAAACTGCAGCAGGAGGATGGAGAGGGGAAAAAAAGAAGCACAAAATGCAGGGGGCACAGCCCCAGCCCCCCCCCCCCCCGCCACGCGCCCCCAGCTCCAGCATGGGGCAGAGAAGAGAGGAGGCAGCCCTGGGTGAAGGTGTTTATCTACGGTGGCGAGAGAATAATAATTAAAAAACAAAACCGAGACCCAAACATGTAAAAATGAGGGAAGGGGGGGGCTGAAACCACCGGGACCTGCAGGAGCCCGGCTGCAGCCCACCCTCCCCAGCAGGAGCGGCACCACGGCCCCCCCCCCCGGCACCGGGACCCCCGCCGTGGGCCTCGGGGTGCAGTGGGGCCGTGGGGGGACGCAGCCCCCTCCCCACTGACCCCCCCAAACAGCGGGGATGAAGCCTTGGGGGTGGCGGTGATCGGTCGGAACCGGGCGTCTGTACAAGGTCTGTCGGGGCGAGGTGCCGCGGGGGGAGGAAATAAAGCCAAAAAGAGGGAAAACCAAACCAAAAAACCCAAACCCCCAGGCGGTGGAGCGGTGGTGTCGCGGGGTGGGCTCAGGGGATGCCAAACTGTACAACCAGTTCTTCTTTCGCATCCACGCGGATCTGAGAGAGGGCGCTGAAGGCGTAGGCGGCTATCCGGGACACCTGGGGGGACAGGGGGCACCGGGGGGAAATTGGGGGGTTGGGGGGGGAAAGAAAGGGAAAGAAATGGAGAGAGATGGAAAAGGGAAAAAATGGAGGGAGATAGAGAAGGGATAAAGAAAGGGAGAGAGATAGAGGAAGGAAAAAGAAATGGGGAGAGGTGGAAAAGGGAAAAAAAGGGAAAGAAATGGGGAGAGATGGAAAAGGAAAAATAAAGGGAGAGAGATAGAGAAGGGAAAAAAATGGGGAAAGATGGAGAAGGAAAATATGGGTAGAGATGGAAAAGGGGAAAAATGGGGAGAGATGGGGAGAGATGGAAAAGGGAAAAAGAAATGGGGAGAGATGGAAAAAGGAAAAAATGGAAAAGAAATGGAGAGATGGAAAAGGGAAAAATAAAGGGAGAGATGGAAAAGGGATAAAGAAAGGGGGAGAGATGGAAAAGGGAAAAAGAAGGAGAGAGGTGGAAAAGGGAAAAAGAAATGGGGAGAGATGGAAAGGGAAAAAAAGGGGGAGAGATGGAAAAGGGGAAAAATGGGGAGAGATGGGGAGAGTTGGAAAAGGGAAATATAAAGGGAGAGAGATGGAGAAAGGAAAAAATGGGGAGAGATGGAGAAGGGAAATATGGGGAGAGATGGAAAAGGGGAAAAATGGGGAGAGATGGAAAAGGGAAAAAGAAATGGGGAGAGATGGAAAAAGGAAAAAATGGGAAAGAAATGGAGAGATGGAAAAGGGAAAAATAAAGGGAGAGAGATGGAGAAGGGAAAAAAATTTGGGGAGATGGAAGAGGGAAAGAAATGGGGAGAGATGGAAAAGGGAAAAAAAATGGGGAGGGATGGAAAAGGGGAAAAAAGGGAGAGATGGAGGAGGGAAAGAGGGAGAGAGATGAAGGAGGGAAAGAAAGGGAGAGATGGAAAAGAAATGGAAGAGATGGAGAAGAGGAAAAAATGGAGAGATGGAGGAGGCGGCCCCATCCCCGCTGCCCCCCCCAGGAGCGGGGTGCACAGGACGGGTCACAGGGAGCTGTGGGGCTGGGAGCGGGGTCTGTATGGCCACAGGGCTCCCGGGGAGGGGACCAACGTCCTGGTGGCAACCCAGTCTAGCCGGAGGTGGCCCCCAGCTGCCACCAGCACGGCCACACCGTGAAGCTGCCACCTCAGGACCCGCACCCACCCAGGGGGGGGGGGGTCTCCCCCCCTCGCCCCCTCACCTGCTGCAGGTCTGCGAAGGGCACGGGGTCGCTGGCGAGCACCTGGTGGGGCTGGTTGGTCAGCGAGGGCAGCAGCGGGAGCTTCTTCCAGTGCGTCAGGTTGGTGCTCAGCATGGCCAGGCGCGTGCTGCGGGCGGGGAGGGGCTCACAGAAACCCCCCCCCCAAAAAGGACGAGGCCACCGGCACCCCCAGCAGCACCCCGAGGGGCTTCCAGCCTCCCCCCCCCAATATATGGGGCAGGGTCTCACCTGTACTGCCTGGCCCTGTCCATGTACTCGTGCTGCTCCATCCCCTGCGAGTCCGCTGCCGACACGTCGATGATGTTGCTGCAGGGACAGGAGACAGCGAGGGGTCGCCCCGAGCCCCCCCCCAGGTCCCCCCCCAGGTGCCGGCAGCACCCCCTGGGACCAGGGTGGGGGGGGGGACACAGCTCCTGAGCCAGCAGAGCTGGGGCTGGAGGAGCCACTGAGGCAGGATGAGGGGCAGAGGCTGGAGCCTGGCAGGGGGCAGGCTTCGGGAAGAAATTGGGAAGAAATTGGGAAGAAATTCTGCCCTCTGAGGGTGCTGAGGGCCTGGCCCAGGCTGCCCAGAGGGGCTGGGGGTGCCCGCACTGCCCGTCACCAAGTCCTAAGCCATGTCCCCGCTGCTCCTCAACGCCTCCAGGGATGGGGGCACCCCCGGGTTGCCCCTCCCAGGGCCTGGGCGCCAGAAATTCTTCCTCTCACCCAGCCCAAACCTCCCCTGGAGGAACCTGAGGGCGCTGCCTCGCGCCCTATCACTGAGATAAGGGACCGGCCCCTCCTCACAGGACTTGTGTCCCAGCTTCGCAGCCCTTCTCTGGCCACGCTCCAGGGCCTCGATGTCCTTCTGGGAGTGAGGGGCCCAAAGCTGAACCCAGCACTCGAGAGGCGGCCTCAGCAGAGCCGAGCCCAGGGGGACGAGCACCTCCCTGGCCCTGCTGGCTCACTCCAGGCCGACCCCTACGGATCCCGTTGTAGGAGCAGCTCCGGGGGCTCCCCCTCGGCTCTGGCCCCCCCCGAGCCGTGCAGCCAGCCCCCGCAGCGCCACGGCTCGGGGCTTACATGGCGGTTTTGGCGAGGATGGAGGACAGCATGGCCTGCTCGTCGGTGCGCGCTGCCGGCAGGCTGTGGTAGCTCTGCTCCGCGCCGTTCAGCACCTTGCTGGGGGGGCTGGCCGCCGGCTCCAGCAGCCGCTTCGTCTCCTCTTCCTGGGGGAAAAAGCAACGGGGAGGGGGGGGGGGAAAAGGATGAAAATCAGCCCCAGCAGCCCCCAGCTCCCGTTTCGCTCTGCCCAAACCCTGCAGAGGCCCCCAGGCACCTCCAGCTCCCTCCAGCACCCGGGGGGGGCCGGTACCGGGGGGCTGCCAGCAGGACCGGGGGGGCTGCAGCCCCCCCACAGGCAGGGCAGCGGCTCTGGGCCCCCGGGGGGGCCCAAAATAACAACGGGGGAAGCAAAGCGAGGACGGGGGGTGGGGGGCGGTGACCGGGGGGGGCCAAACCCAACCGGGACGGGGGCGGCGAGCACCGGGGGGCACCGAGGGGACACCGGGGGGGCCCCGCGGCCTCGTTGGGGCCTGCACCGGGGGCCTGGGGGCGCAGCCGGGGCCTGCCCCCCCCCTACACACATAGGCCCAGACCTCACGGGCGGGGCCCCGGGAGCCGCTGAGGGGCGTTCGGGGGGCTCGGGCCCGGCCCCGGCCTCCCCCCGGTCCCTCCCGGTGCCCCGCGGGCCCCCCCCCGCACCTGGTCGGAGGCCTCGGCCTCGCTGCTGTAGCAGCAGCCCATGGCGAGCCGCAGCAGGGCCCGGCCGCCCGCGCCCCGCCCGCCGCCGCCACTGCCGCCGCCGCTTCCGGTCCCGTGACCCAGCATTCCGCCCCGCCGTCACGTGGGCCGTTGGGAGCCAATGGGGAGAGGGGGAGAGGGAGCCGCTC